>NW_027598021.1:0-56976 GCF_964194155.1 Cetorhinus maximus
TTCCAAGCAAGTCGAGCAGAAACTAGCAGTCGCCACAAGTGTGAGGGAGCAGCCGAGAGCCCTGTCTCAGTGATAGAAGTCTTCTTTTGCTTTCAGCTCAGTGCTCCGTGATTGGACGCATTGCTGCTCAAAGGTGCCCCCTGCTGCTCTTCAGGTGCAACTGCAGAAGACTCACCGCCGTGTACGGGCTGTTTTCAGACGGGGAAAGATGGCTCATGTGCCATGACGGCAACATGTTATGCTGTAATCTAGGTAGCAAGTTAAGAATTCTGCTTTCAGCTAAGCGTTGCTTACCACACGTTTGTTCGAAAACCACACACGCACACACACGCACCGTTTATTCGCCATTCGAGCAGTGACCTAAGGATGACTTTGATATGTTCTCCTCTCCAGTCCTCCGCTCTATCAACTGAGCAATCGAGGCGAAGCATTGAAGCCCACAGTCTTTGCTGTTTGTTGGCCATGCACCTTTAGACGTCGAGGGCTTCACCTGCCTCTTCATGCCACACACTCGGGCACTGCGAGCCACCTGCTTTCTCTGCTGGTTGGGCCTGTGGTGTCACGGCATACGTGACTGACTACGGATCGGAGGCTGACGTCTCGTACTCATGTCTAGCTCGAGGGTTTCTGCAAGCATTGCATTGTGGCCTGATGTACCTTGTTCTCTGGCCTAATTGGTTCTGCTATCTGCCAAGCGTCACAGCATGCCTTCTTAGCGCATTCGGCAGCGTGTCACTCTCATCGTCCGAAGGTCTTGAGTTGAATCCGTACAGAGGCCAGAGTGTTTTGCACATTCTTTGCATGCACTCACCTCACATTTCCATCGCCGCTGCCGGCAAAAATCGAAACATCTTGCTTTGCTGCAGCACCCCATTCATTTGGCCTCTCTGTGTGGCAGCACATGGCAGCACTCTGGACATTTGTGAACTGTGGGCTCAGCGACACAACTGCTCTGCCTGAAGCTTTGTCCCCAGGTAAAATGCAAACTGGACAAGGTGGCCATCCATCTCACTGCCACACACATGCAAAGTGAGCGTTCTGCTATTTGATCTAATTCCCCCACGCAGGCTGGAGCCCAGCTGACGAGGGCCTTGCAGTGTTCCATCTTAGTGCAGTAGGCAGTGTGTCAGTCTCATAATCTGAAGGTCCTGAGTTCAATCCTCAGAGAGGGCTCGGTGCATTCTTTTCTTGCATTCAGATCAGATTTCCAACTCTGCTGCTGGCAAAAATCAAGACACCTTGCTTGCCGCAGCGCTCGCAAAACATTTGGCCTCGCTCTGCAGCAGCACATGGAGGTTCTGCAGATTTGTGAACTGTGGGCTCAACAAAAAAACTGCTGCGTCTCAAGCCTTTCCCTGAGGGGAACGCCAAAGTGGAGAATGTGGGCATCGATCCCACTACCTCTCGCATGCTAAGCGAGCGCTCTACCATTTGAGCTAATTCCCCCACACAGTCGGGTGCTTTGCTCACACTTGCTGCCCAGGATCTTATCAGCACCTGTCTCCAAGACGATCCTGGGCCAGCAGAGCAATTCTGCATAGGGTCGGCCTGCGGCCTGAGCACAGCCATACTTCGCTCCAATCAGCATGTACGAACAGCAGCAGCTTACAGCACCAGCAGGATGCTAAACCACAGTGGCAATGAAAGAAACAGTGAAGAGCCCGAGCTTGAAGATTCCAAGCAAGTCGAGCAGAAACTAGCAGTCGCCACAAGTGTGAGGGAGCAGCCGAGAGCCCTGTCTCAGTGATAGAAGTCTTCTTTTGCTTTCAGCTCAGTGCTCCGTGATTGGACGCATTGCTGCTCAAAGGTGCCCCCTGCTGCTCTTCAGGTGCAACTGCAGAAGACTCACCGCCGTGTACGGGCTGTTTTCAGACGGGGAAAGATGGCTCCTGTGCCATGACGGCAACATGTTATGCTGTAATCTAGGTAGCAAGTTAAGAATTCTGCTTTCAGCTAAGCGTTGCTTACCACACGTTTGTTCGAAAACCACACACGCACACACACGCACCGTTTATTCGCCATTCGAGCAGTGACCTAAGGATGACTTTGATATGTTCTCCTCTCCAGTCCTCCGCTCTATCAACTGAGCAATCGAGGCGAAGCATTGAAGCCCACAGTCTTTGCTGTTTGTTGGCCATGCACCTTTAGACGTCGAGGGCTTCACCTGCCTCTTCATGCCACACACTCGGGCACTGCGAGCCACCTGCTTTCTCTGCTGGTTGGGCCTGTGGTGTCACGGCATACGTGACTGACTACGGATCGGAGGCTGACGTCTCGTACTCATGTCTAGCTCGAGGGTTTCTGCAAGCATTGCATTGTGGCCTGATGTACCTTGTTCTCTGGCCTAATTGGTTCTGCTATCTGCCAAGCGTCACAGCATGCCTTCTTAGCGCATTCGGCAGCGTGTCACTCTCATCGTCCGAAGGTCTTGAGTTGAATCCGTACAGAGGCCAGAGTGTTTTGCACATTCTTTGCATGCACTCACCTCACATTTCCATCGCCGCTGCCGGCAAAAATCGAAACATCTTGCTTTGCTGCAGCACCCCATTCATTTGGCCTCTCTGTGTGGCAGCACATGGCAGCACTCTGGACATTTGTGAACTGTGGGCTCAGCGACACAACTGCTCTGCCTGAAGCTTTGTCCCCAGGTAAAATGCAAACTGGACAAGGTGGCCATCCATCTCACTGCCACACACATGCAAAGTGAGCGTTCTGCTATTTGATCTAATTCCCCCACGCAGGCTGGAGCCCAGCTGACGAGGGCCTTGCAGTGTTCCATCTTAGTGCAGTAGGCAGTGTGTCAGTCTCATAATCTGAAGGTCCTGAGTTCAATCCTCAGAGAGGGCTCGGTGCATTCTTTTCTTGCATTCAGATCAGATTTCCAACTCTGCTGCTGGCAAAAATCAAGACACCTTGCTTGCCGCAGCGCTCGCAAAACATTTGGCCTCGCTCTGCAGCAGCACATGGAGGTTCTGCAGATTTGTGAACTGTGGGCTCAACAAAAAAACTGCTGCCTCTCAAGCCTTTCCCTGAGGGGAACGCCAAAGTGGAGAATGTGGGCATCGATCCCACTACCTCTCGCATGCTAAGCGAGCGCTCTACCATTTGAGCTAATTCCCCCACACAGTCGGGTGCTTTGCTCACACTTGCTGCCCAGGATCTTATCAGCACCTGTCTCCAAGACGATCCTGGGCCAGCAGAGCAATTCTGCATAGGGTCGGCCTGCGGCCTGAGCACAGCCATACTTCGCTCCAATCAGCATGTACGAACAGCAGCAGCTTACAGCACCAGCAGGATGCTAAACCACAGTGGCAATGAAAGAAACAGTGAAGAGCCCGAGCTTGAAGATTCCAAGCAAGTCGAGCAGAAACTAGCAGTCGCCACAAGTGTGAGGGAGCAGCCGAGAGCCCTGTCTCAGTGATAGAAGTCTTCTTTTGCTTTCAGCTCAGTGCTCCGTGATTGGACGCATTGCTGCTCAAAGGTGCCCCCTGCTGCTCTTCAGGTGCAACTGCAGAAGACTCACCGCCGTGTACGGGCTGTTTTCAGACGGGGAAAGATGGCTCCTGTGCCATGACGGCAACATGTTATGCTGTAATCTAGGTAGCAAGTTAAGAATTCTGCTTTCAGCTAAGCGTTGCTTACCACACGTTTGTTCGAAAACCACACACGCACACACACGCACCGTTTATTCGCCATTCGAGCAGTGACCTAAGGATGACTTTGATATGTTCTCCTCTCCAGTCCTCCGCTCTATCAACTGAGCAATCGAGGCGAAGCATTGAAGCCCACAGTCTTTGCTGTTTGTTGGCCATGCACCTTTAGACGTCGGGGGCTTCACCTGCCTCTTCATGCCACACACTCGGGCACTGCGAGCCACCTGCTTTCTCTGCTGGTTGGGCCTGTGGTGTCACGGCATACGTGACTGACTACGGATCGGAGGCTGACGTCTCGTACTCATGTCTAGCTCGAGGGTTTCTGCAAGCATTGCATTGTGGCCTGATGTACCTTGTTCTCTGGCCTAATTGGTTCTGCTATCTGCCAAGCGTCACAGCATGCCTTCTTAGCGCAGTCGGCAACGTGTCACTCTCATCATCCGAAGGTCTTGAGTTGAATCCGCACACAGGCCAGAGAGCTTTGCACATTCTTTGCATGCACTCACCTCACATTTCCATCGCCGCTGCCGGCAAAAATCGAGACATCTTGCTTTGCTGCCGCACCCCATTCATTTGGCCTCTCTGTGTGGCAGCACATGGCAGCACTCTGGACATTTGTGAACTGTGGGCTCAGCGACACAACTGCTCTGCCTGATGCTTTGTCCCCAGGTAAAATGCAAACCGGAGAAGGTGGCCATCCATCTCACTGCCACACACATGCAAAGTGAGCGTTCTGCTATTTGATCTCATTCCCCCACGCAGGCTTGAGCCCAGCTGACGAGGGTTTTGCAGTGTGCCTTCTTAGCGCAGTAGGCAGCGCGTCAGTCTCATAATCTGAAGGTCCTGAGTTCAATTCTCAGAGAGGGCAATGTGCTTGGTGTCTTCTTTTCTTGCATTCAGATCAGATTTACAACTCTGCTGCTGGCAACATCAAGACACCTTGCTTTCCGCTGCGCTCACAAAACTTTTGGCCTCGCTCTGTAGCAGCACATGGAGGTTCTGCAGATTTGTGAACTGTGGGCTCAACAAAGAAACTGCCGCCTCTCAAGCCTTTGCCCTAGGAGGACGCCAAAGTGGAGAATGTGGGCATCGATCCCACTACCTCTCACATGCTAAGCGAGCGCTCTACCATTTGAGCTAATTCCCCCACACTGTCGGGTGCTTTGCTCACACTTGCTGCCCAGGATCTTATCAGCACCAGTCTCCAAGACGATCCTGGGCCAGCAGAGCAATTCTGCATAGGGTCGGCCTGCGGCCTGAGCACAGCCATACTTCGCTCCAATCAGCATGTACGAACAGCAGCAGCTTACAGCACCAGCAGGATGCTAAACCACAGTGGCAATGAAAGAAACAGTGAAGAGCCCGAGCTTGAAGATTCCAAGCAAGTCGAGCAGAAACTAGCAGTCGCCACAAGTGTGAGGGAGCAGCCGAGAGCCCTGTCTCAGTGATAGAAGTCTTCTTTTGCTTTCAGCTCAGTGCTCCGTGATTGGACGCATTGATGCTCAAAGGTGCCCCCTGCTGCTCTTCAGGTGCAACTGCAGAAGACTCACCGCCGTGTACGGGCTGTTTTCAGACGGGGAAAGATGGCTCCTGTGCCATGACGGCAACATGTTATGCTGTAATCTAGGTAGCAAGTTAAGAATTCTGCTTTCAGCTAAGCGTTGCTTACCACACGTTTGTTCGAAAACCACACACGCACACACACGCACCGTTTATTCGCCATTTGAGCAGTGACCTAAGGATGACTTTGATATGTTCTCCTCTCCAGTCCTCCACTCTATCAACTGAGCAATCGAGGCGAAGCATTGAAGCCCACAGTCTTTGCTGTTTGTTGGCCATGCACCTTTAGACGTCGAGGGCTTCACCTGCCTCTTCATGCCACACACTCGGGCACTGCGAGCCACCTGCTTTCTCTGCTGGTTGGGCCTGTGGTGTCACGGCATACGTGACTGACTACGGATCGGAGGCTGACGTCTCGTACTCATGTCTAGCTCGAGGGTTTCTGCAAGCATTGCATTGTGGCCTGATGTACCTTGTTCTCTGGCCTAATTGGTTCTGCTATCTGCCAAGCGTCACAGCATGCCTTCTTAGCGCATTCGGCAGCGTGTCACTCTCATCGTCCGAAGGTCTTGAGTCGAATCCGTACAGAGGCCAGAGTGTTTTGCACATTCTTTGCATGCACTCACCTCACATTTCCATCGCCGCTGCCGGCAAAAATCGAGACATCTTGCTTTGCTGCAGCACCCCATTCATTTGGTCTCTCTGTGTGGCAGCACATGGCAGCACTCTGGACATTTGTGAACTGTGGGCTCAGCGACACAACTGCTCTGCCTGAAGCTTTGTCCCCAGGTAAAATGCAAACTGGACAAGGTGGCCATCCATCTCACTGCCACACACATGCAAAGTGAGCGTTCTGCTATTTGATCTAATTCCCCCACGCAGGCTGGAGCCCAGCTGACGAGGGCCTTGCAGTGTTCCATCTTAGTGCAGTAGGCAGTGTGTCAGTCTCATAATCTGAAGGTCCTGAGTTCAATCCTCAGAGAGGGCTCGGTGCATTCTTTTCTTGCATTCAGATCAGATTTCCAACTCTGCTGCTGGCAAAAATCAAGACACCTTGCTTGCCGCAGCGCTCGCAAAACATTTGGCCTCGCTCTGCAGCAGCACATGGAGGTTCTGCAGATTTGTGAACTGTGGGCTCAACAAAAAAACTGCTGCGTCTCAAGCCTTTCCCTGAGGGGAACGCCAAAGTGGAGAATGTGGGCATCGATCCCACTACCTCTCGCATGCTAAGCGAGCGCTCTACCATTTGAGCTAATTCCCCCACACAGTCGGGTGCTTTGCTCACACTTGCTGCCCAGGATCTTATCAGCACCTGTCTCCAAGACGATCCTGGGCCAGCAGAGCAATTCTGCATAGGGTCGGCCTGCGGCCTGAGCACAGCCATACTTCGCTCCAATCAGCATGTACGAACAGCAGCAGCTTACAGCACCAGCAGGATGCTAAACCACAGTGGCAATGAAAGAAACAGTGAAGAGCCCGAGCTTGAAGATTCCAAGCAAGTCGAGCAGAAACTAGCAGTCGCCACAAGTGTGAGGGAGCAGCCGAGAGCCCTGTCTCAGTGATAGAAGTCTTCTTTTGCTTTCAGCTCAGTGCTCCGTGATTGGACGCATTGCTGCTCAAAGGTGCCCCCTGCTGCTCTTCAGGTGCAACTGCAGAAGACTCACCGCCGTGTACGGGCTGTTTTCAGACGGGGAAAGATGGCTCCTGTGCCATGACGGCAACATGTTATGCTGTAATCTAGGTAGCAAGTTAAGAATTCTGCTTTCAGCTAAGCGTTGCTTACCACACGTTTGTTCGAAAACCACACACGCACACACACGCACCGTTTATTCGCCATTCGAGCAGTGACCTAAGGATGACTTTGATATGTTCTCCTCTCCAGTCCTCCGCTCTATCAACTGAGCAATCGAGGCGAAGCATTGAAGCCCACAGTCTTTGCTGTTTGTTGGCCATGCACCTTTAGACGTCGGGGGCTTCACCTGCCTCTTCATGCCACACACTCGGGCACTGCGAGCCACCTGCTTTCTCTGCTGGTTGGGCCTGTGGTGTCACGGCATACGTGACTGACTACGGATCGGAGGCTGACGTCTCGTACTCATGTCTAGCTCGAGGGTTTCTGCAAGCATTGCATTGTGGCCTGATGTACCTTGTTCTCTGGCCTAATTGGTTCTGCTATCTGCCAAGCGTCACAGCATGCCTTCTTAGCGCAGTCGGCAACGTGTCACTCTCATCATCCGAAGGTCTTGAGTTGAATCCGCACACAGGCCAGAGAGCTTTGCACATTCTTTGCATGCACTCACCTCACATTTCCATCGCCGCTGCCGGCAAAAATCGAGACATCTTGCTTTGCTGCCGCACCCCATTCATTTGGCCTCTCTGTGTGGCAGCACATGGCAGCACTCTGGACATTTGTGAACTGTGGGCTCAGCGACACAACTGCTCTGCCTGATGCTTTGTCCCCAGGTAAAATGCAAACCGGAGAAGGTGGCCATCCGTCTCACTGCCACACACATGCAAAGTGAGCGTTCTGCTATTTGATCTCATTCCCCCACGCAGGCTTGAGCCCAGCTGACGAGGGTTTTGCAGTGTGCCTTCTTAGCGCAGTAGGCAGCGCGTCAGTCTCATAATCTGAAGGTCCTGAGTTCAATTCTCAGAGAGGGCAATGTGCTTGGTGTCTTCTTTTCTTGCATTCAGATCAGATTTACAACTCTGCTGCTGGCAACATCAAGACACCTTGCTTTCCGCTGCGCTCACAAAACTTTTGGCCTCGCTCTGTAGCAGCACATGGAGGTTCTGCAGATTTGTGAACTGTGGGCTCAACAAAGAAACTGCCGCCTCTCAAGCCTTTGCCCTAGGAGGACGCCAAAGTGGAGAATGTGGGCATCGATCCCACTACCTCTCACATGCTAAGCGAGCGCTCTACCATTTGAGCTAATTCCCCCACACTGTCGGGTGCTTTGCTCACACTTGCTGCCCAGGATCTTATCAGCACCTGTCTCCAAGACGATCCTGGGCCAGCAGAGCAATTCTGCATAGGGTCGGCCTGCGGCCTGAGCACAGCCATACTTCGCTCCAATCAGCATGTACGAACAGCAGCAGCTTACAGCACCAGCAGGATGCTAAACCACAGTGGCAATGAAAGAAACAGTGAAGAGCCCGAGCTTGAAGATTCCAAGCAAGTCGAGCAGAAACTAGCAGTCGCCACAAGTGTGAGGGAGCAGCCGAGAGCCCTGTCTCAGTGATAGAAGTCTTCTTTTGCTTTCAGCTCAGTGCTCCGTGATTGGACGCATTGCTGCTCAAAGGTGCCCCCTGCTGCTCTTCAGGTGCAACTGCAGAAGACTCACCGCCGTGTACGGGCTGTTTTCAGACGGGGAAAGATGGCTCCTGTGCCATGACGGCAACATGTTATGCTGTAATCTAGGTAGCAAGTTAAGAATTCTGCTTTCAGCTAAGCGTTGCTTACCACACGTTTGTTCGAAAACCACACACGCACACACACGCACCGTTTATTCGCCATTCGAGCAGTGACCTAAGGATGACTTTGATATGTTCTCCTCTCCAGTCTTCCGCTCTATCAACTGAGCAATCGAGGCGAAGCATTGAAGCCCACAGTCTTTGCTGTTTGTTGGCCATGCACCTTTAGACGTCGAGGGCTTCACCTGCCTCTTCATGCCACACACTCGGGCACTGCGAGCCACCTGCTTTCTCTGCTGGTTGGGCCTGTGGTGTCACGGCATACGTGACTGACTACGGATCGGAGGCTGACGTCTCGTACTCATGTCTAGCTCGAGGGTTTCTGCAAGCATTGCATTGTGGCCTGATGTACCTTGTTCTCTGGCCTAATTGGTTCTGCTATCTGCCAAGCGTCACAGCATGCCTTCTTAGCGCATTCGGCAGCGTGTCACTCTCATCGTCCGAAGGTCTTGAGTTGAATCCGTACAGAGGCCAGAGTGTTTTGCACATTCTTTGCATGCACTCACCTCACATTTCCATCGCCGCTGCCGGCAAAAATCGAAACATCTTGCTTTGCTGCAGCACCCCATTCATTTGGCCTCTCTGTGTGGCAGCACATGGCAGCACTCTGGACATTTGTGAACTGTGGGCTCAGCGACACAACTGCTCTGCCTGAAGCTTTGTCCCCAGGTAAAATGCAAACTGGACAAGGTGGCCATCCATCTCACTGCCACACACATGCAAAGTGAGCGTTCTGCTATTTGATCTAATTCCCCCACGCAGGCTGGAGCCCAGCTGACGAGGGCCTTGCAGTGTTCCATCTTAGTGCAGTAGGCAGTGTGTCAGTCTCATAATCTGAAGGTCCTGAGTTCAATCCTCAGAGAGGGCTCGGTGCATTCTTTTCTTGCATTCAGATCAGATTTCCAACTCTGCTGCTGGCAAAAATCAAGACACCTTGCTTGCCGCAGCGCTCGCAAAACATTTGGCCTCGCTCTGCAGCAGCACATGGAGGTTCTGCAGATTTGTGAACTGTGGGCTCAACAAAAAAACTGCTGCGTCTCAAGCCTTTCCCTGAGGGGAACGCCAAAGTGGAGAATGTGGGCATCGATCCCACTACCTCTCGCATGCTAAGCGAGCGCTCTACCATTTGAGCTAATTCCCCCACACAGTCGGGTGCTTTGCTCACACTTGCTGCCCAGGATCTTATCAGCACCTGTCTCCAAGACGATCCTGGGCCAGCAGAGCAATTCTGCATAGGGTCGGCCTGCGGCCTGAGCACAGCCATACTTCGCTCCAATCAGCATGTACGAACAGCAGCAGCTTACAGCACCAGCAGGATGCTAAACCACAGTGGCAATGAAAGAAACAGTGAAGAGCCCGAGCTTGAAGATTCCAAGCAAGTCGAGCAGAAACTAGCAGTCGCCACAAGTGTGAGGGAGCAGCCGAGAGCCCTGTCTCAGTGATAGAAGTCTTCTTTTGCTTTCAGCTCAGTGCTCCGTGATTGGACGCATTGCTGCTCAAAGGTGCCCCCTGCTGCTCTTCAGGTGCAACTGCAGAAGACTCACCGCCGTGTACGGGCTGTTTTCAGACGGGGAAAGATGGCTCCTGTGCCATGACGGCAACATGTTATGCTGTAATCTAGGTAGCAAGTTAAGAATTCTGCTTTCAGCTAAGCGTTGCTTACCACACGTTTGTTCGAAAACCACACACGCACACACACGCACCGTTTATTCGCCATTCGAGCAGTGACCTAAGGATGACTTTGATATGTTCTCCTCTCCAGTCCTCCGCTCTATCAACTGAGCAATCGAGGCGAAGCATTGAAGCCCACAGTCTTTGCTGTTTGTTGGCCATGCACCTTTAGACGTCGGGGGCTTCACCTGCCTCTTCATGCCACACACTCGGGCACTGCGAGCCACCTGCTTTCTCTGCTGGTTGGGCCTGTGGTGTCACGGCATACGTGACTGACTACGGATCGGAGGCTGACGTCTCGTACTCATGTCTAGCTCGAGGGTTTCTGCAAGCATTGCATTGTGGCCTGATGTACCTTGTTCTCTGGCCTAATTGGTTCTGCTATCTGCCAAGCGTCACAGCATGCCTTCTTAGCGCAGTCGGCAACGTGTCACTCTCATCATCCGAAGGTCTTGAGTTGAATCCGCACACAGGCCAGATAGCTTTGCACATTCTTTGCATGCACTCACCTCACATTTCAATCGCCGCTGCCGGCAAAAATCGAGACATCTTGCTTTGCTGCAGCACCCCATTCATTTGGCCTCTCTGTGTGGCAGCACATGGCAGCACTCTGGACATTTGTGAACTGTGGGCTCAGCGACACAACTGCTCTGCCTGATGCTTTGTCCCCAGGTAAAATGCAAACCGGAGAAGGTGGCCATCCGTCTCACTGCCACACACATGCAAAGTGAGCGTTCTGCTATTTGATCTCATTCCCCCACGCAGGCTTGAGCCCAGCTGACGAGGGTTTTGCAGTGTGCCTTCTTAGTGCAGTAGGCAGTGTGTCAGTCTCATAATCTGAAGGTCCTGAGTTCAATTCTCAGAGAGGGCAATGTGCTTGGTGTCTTCTTTTCTTGCATTCAGATCAGATTTACAACTCTGCTGCTGGCAACATCAAGACACCTTGCTTTCCGCTGCGCTCACAAAACTTTTGGCCTCGCTCTGTAGCAGCACATGGAGGTTCTGCAGATTTGTGAACTGTGGGCTCAACAAAAAAACTGCTGCGTCTCACGCCTTTCCCTGAGGGGAACGCCAAAGTGGAGAATGTGGGCATCGATCCTACTACCTCTCACATGCTAAGCGAGCGTTCTACCACTTGAGCTAATTCCCCCACACAGTCAGGTGCTTTGCTCACGCTTGCTGCCCAGGATCTCCTCAGCACTTGTCTCCAAGACGATCCTGGGCCAGCAGAGCAATTCTGCATAGGGTCGGCCTGTGGCCTGAGCACAGCCATATTCGCTCCAATCAGCATGTATGAACAGCAGCAGATTACAGAACCAGCAGGATGCTAAACCACAGTGGCAATGAAAGAAACAGTGAAGAGCCGAGCTTGAAGATTCCAAGCAAGTCGAGCAGAAACTAGCAGTCGCCACAAGTGTGAGGGAGCAGCCGAGAGCCCTGTCTCAGTGATAGAAGTCTTCTTTTGCTTTCAGCTCAGTGCTCCGTGATTGGACGCATTGCTGCTCAAAGGTGCCCCCTGCTGCTCTTCAGGTGCAACTGCAGAAGACTCACCGCCGTGTACGGGCTGTTTTCAGACGGGGAAAGATGGCTCCTGTGCCATGACGGCAACATGTTATGCTGTAATCTAGGTAGCAAGTTAAGAATTCTGCTTTCAGCTAAGCGTTGCTTACCACACGTTTGTTCGAAAACCACACACGCACACACACGCACCGTTTATTCGCCATTCGAGCAGTGACCTAAGGATGACTTTGATATGTTCTCCTCTCCAGTCCTCCGCTCTATCAACTGAGCAATCGAGGCGAAGCATTGAAGCCCACAGTCTTTGCTGTTTGTTGGCCATGCACCTTTAGACGTCGAGGGCTTCACCTGCCTCTTCATGCCACACACTCGGGCACTGCGAGCCACCTGCTTTCTCTGCTGGTTGGGCCTGTGGTGTCACGGCATACGTGACTGACTACGGATCGGAGGCTGACGTCTCGTACTCATGTCTAGCTCGAGGGTTTCTGCAAGCATTGCATTGTGGCCTGATGTACCTTGTTCTCTGGCCTAATTGGTTCTGCTATCTGCCAAGCGTCACAGCATGCCTTCTTAGCGCATTCGGCAGCGTGTCACTCTCATCGTCCGAAGGTCTTGAGTCGAATCCGTACAGAGGCCAGAGTGTTTTGCACATTCTTTGCATGCACTCACCTCACATTTCCATCGCCGCTGCCGGCAAAAATCGAGACATCTTGCTTTGCTGCAGCACCCCATTCATTTGGTCTCTCTGTGTGGCAGCACATGGCAGCACTCTGGACATTTGTGAACTGTGGGCTCAGCGACACAACTGCTCTGCCTGAAGCTTTGTCCCCAGGTAAAATGCAAACTGGACAAGGTGGCCATCCATCTCACTGCCACACACATGCAAAGTGAGCGTTCTGCTATTTGATCTAATTCCCCCACGCAGGCTGGAGCCCAGCTGACGAGGGCCTTGCAGTGTTCCATCTTAGTGCAGTAGGCAGTGTGTCAGTCTCATAATCTGAAGGTCCTGAGTTCAATCCTCAGAGAGGGCTCGGTGCATTCTTTTCTTGCATTCAGATCAGATTTCCAACTCTGCTGCTGGCAAAAATCAAGACACCTTGCTTGCCGCAGCGCTCGCAAAACATTTGGCCTCGCTCTGCAGCAGCACATGGAGGTTCTGCAGATTTGTGAACTGTGGGCTCAACAAAAAAACTGCTGCGTCTCAAGCCTTTCCCTGAGGGGAACGCCAAAGTGGAGAATGTGGGCATCGATCCCACTACCTCTCGCATGCTAAGCGAGCGCTCTACCATTTGAGCTAATTCCCCCTCACTGTCGGGTGCTTTGCTCACACTTGCTGCCCAGGATCTTATCAGCACCTGTCTCCAAGACGATCCTGGGCCAGCAGAGCAATTCTGCATAGGGTCGGCCTGCGGCCTGAGCACAGCCATACTTCGCTCCAATCAGCATGTACGAACAGCAGCAGCTTACAGCACCAGCAGGATGCTAAACCACAGTGGCAATGAAAGAAACAGTGAAGAGCCCGAGCTTGAAGATTCCAAGCAAGTCGAGCAGAAACTAGCAGTCGCCACAAGTGTGAGGGAGCAGCCGAGAGCCCTGTCTCAGTGATAGAAGTCTTCTTTTGCTTTCAGCTCAGTGCTCCGTGATTGGACGCATTGCTGCTCAAAGGTGCCCCCTGCTGCTCTTCAGGTGCAACTGCAGAAGACTCACCGCCGTGTACGGGCTGTTTTCAGACGGGGAAAGATGGCTCCTGTGCCATGACGGCAACATGTTATGCTGTAATCTAGGTAGCAAGTTAAGAATTCTGCTTTCAGCTAAGCGTTGCTTACCACACGTTTGTTCGAAAACCACACACGCACACACACGCACCGTTTATTCGCCATTCGAGCAGTGACCTAAGGATGACTTTGATATGTTCTCCTCTCCAGTCTTCCGCTCTATCAACTGAGCAATCGAGGCGAAGCATTGAAGCCCACAGTCTTTGCTGTTTGTTGGCCATGCACCTTTAGACGTCGGGGGCTTCACCTGCCTCTTCATGCCACACACTCGGGCACTGCGAGCCACCTGCTTTCTCTGCTGGTTGGGCCTGTGGTGTCACGGCATACGTGACTGACTACGGATCGGAGGCTGACGTCTCGTACTCATGTCTAGCTCGAGGGTTTCTGCAAGCATTGCATTGTGGCCTGATGTACCTCGTTCTCTGGCCTAATTGGTTCTGCTATCTGCCAAGCGTCACAGCATGCCTTCTTAGCGCAGTCGGCAACGTGTCACTCTCATCATCCGAAGGTCTTGAGTTGAATCCGCACACAGGCCAGAGAGCTTTGCACATTCTTTGCATGCACTCACCTCACATTTCCATCGCCGCTGCCGGCAAAAATCGAGACATCTTGCTTTGCTGCCGCACCCCATTCATTTGGCCTCTCTGTGTGGCAGCACATGGCAGCACTCTGGACATTTGTGAACTGTGGGCTCAGCGACACAACTGCTCTGCCTGATGCTTTGTCCCCAGGTAAAATGCAAACCGGAGAAGGTGGCCATCCATCTCACTGCCACACACATGCAAAGTGAGCGTTCTGCTATTTGATCTCATTCCCCCACGCAGGCTTGAGCCCAGCTGACGAGGGTTTTGCAGTGTGCCTTCTTAGCGCAGTAGGCAGCGCGTCAGTCTCATAATCTGAAGGTCCTGAGTTCAATTCTCAGAGAGGGCAATGTGCTTGGTGTCTTCTTTTCTTGCATTCAGATCAGATTTACAACTCTGCTGCTGGCAACATCAAGACACCTTGCTTTCCGCTGCGCTCACAAAACTTTTGGCCTCGCTCTGTAGCAGCACATGGAGGTTCTGCAGATTTGTGAACTGTGGGCTCAACAAAGAAACTGCCGCCTCTCAAGCCTTTGCCCTAGGAGGACGCCAAAGTGGAGAATGTGGGCATCGATCCCACGACCTCTCACATGCTAAGCGAGCGCTCTACCATTTGAGCTAATTCCCCCACGCAGTCAGGTTCTTTGCTCACGCTTGCTGCCCAGGATCTCCTCAGCACTTGTCTCCAAGACGATCCTGGGCCAGCAGAGCAATTCTGCATAGGGTCGGCCTGTGGCCTGAGCACAGCCATATTCGCTCCAATCAGCATGTATGAACAGCAGCAGATTACAGAACTAGCAGGATGCTAAACCACAGTGGCAATGAAAGAAACAGTGAAGAGCCGAGCTTGAAGATTCCAAGCAAGTCGAGCAGAAACTAGCAGTCGCCACAAGTGTGAGGGAGCAGTCGAGAGCCCTGTCTCAGTGATAGAAGTCTTCTTTTGCTTTCAGCTCAGTGCTCCGTGATTGGACGCATTGCTGCTCAAAGGTGCCCCCTGCTGCTCTTCAGGTGCAACTGCAGAAGACTCACCGCCGTGTACGGGCTGTTTTCAGACGGGGAAAGATGGCTCCTGTGCCATGACGGCAACATGTTATGCTGTAATCTAGGTAGCAAGTTAAGAATTCTGCTTTCAGCTAAGCGTTGCTTACCACACGCTTGTTCGAAAACCACACACGCACCGTTTATTAGCCATTCGAGCATTGACCTAAGGATGACTTTGATACGTTCTCCTCTCCAATTCTCCGCTCTATCAACTGAGCAATCGAGGCGAAGCATTGAAGGCCACAGTCTTTGCTGTTTGTTGGCCATGCACCTTCAGACGTCAAGGGCTTCACCTGCCTCTTCATGCCACACACTGGCGCACTGCGAGCCACCTGCTTTCTCTGCCGGTTGGGCCTGTGGTGTCACGGCAAACGTGACTGGCTACGGATCGGAGGCTGACGTCTCGTACTCATGTCTAGCTCGAGGGTTTCTGCAAGCATTGCATTGTGGCCTGATGTACCTTGTTCTCTGGCCTAATTGGTTCTGCTATCTGCCAAGCGTCACAGCATGCCTTCTTAGCGCATTCGGCAGCGTGTCACTCTCATCATCCGAAGGTCTTGAGTTGAATCCGTACAGAGGCCAGAGTGTTTTGCACATTCTTTGCATGCACTCACCTCACATTTCCATCGCCGCTGCCGGCAAAAATCGAGACATCTTGCTTTGCTGCAGCACCCCATTCATTTGGCCTCTCTGTGTGGCAGCACATGGCAGCACTCTGGACATTTGTGAACTGTGGGCTCAGCGACACAACTGCTCTGCCTGAAGCTTTGTCCCCAGGTAAAATGTAAACGGGACAAGGTGGCCATCCATCTCACTGCCACACACATGCAAAGTGAGCGTTCTGCTATTTGATCTAATTCCCCCACGCAGGCTGGAGCCCAGCTGACGAGGGCCTTGCAGTGTTCCATCTTAGTGCAGTAGGCAGTGTGTCAGTCTCATAATCTGAAGGTCCTGAGTTCAATCCTCAGAGAGGGCTCGGTGCATTCTTTTCTTGCATTCAGATCAGATTTCCAACTCTGCTGCTGGCAAAAATCAAGACACCTTGCTTGCCGCAGCGCTCGCAAAACATTTGGCCTCGCTCTGCAGCAGCACATGGAGGTTCTGCAGATTTGTGAACTGTGGGCTCAACAAAAAAACTGCTGCGTCTCAAGCCTTTCCCTGAGGGGAACGCCAAAGTGGAGAATGTGGGCATCGATCCCACTACCTCTCGCATGCTAAGCGAGCGCTCTACCATTTGAGCTAATTCCCCCACACAGTCGGGTGCTTTGCTCACACTTGCTGCCCAGGATCTTATCAGCACCTGTCTCCAAGACGATCCTGGGCCAGCAGAGCAATTCTGCATAGGGTCGGCCTGCGGCCTGAGCACAGCCATACTTCGCTCCAATCAGCATGTACGAACAGCAGCAGCTTACAGCACCAGCAGGATGCTAAACCACAGTGGCAATGAAAGAAACAGTGAAGAGCCCGAGCTTGAAGATTCCAAGCAAGTCGAGCAGAAACTAGCAGTCGCCACAAGTGTGAGGGAGCAGCCGAGAGCCCTGTCTAAGTGATAGAAGTCTTCTTTTGCTTTCAGCTCAGTGCTCCGTGATTGGACGCATTGATGCTCAAAGGTGCCCCCTGCTGCTCTTCAGGTGCAACTGCAGAAGACTCACCGCCGTGTACGGGCTGTTTTCAGACGGGGAAAGATGGCTCCTGTGCCATGACGGCAACATGTTATGCTGTAATCTAGGTAGCAAGTTAAGAATTCTGCTTTCAGCTAAGCGTTGCTTACCACACGTTTGTTCGAAAACCACACACGCACACACACGCACCGTTTATTCGCCATTCGAGCAGTGACCTAAGGATGACTTTGATATGTTCTCCTCTCCAGTCCTCCGCTCTATCAACTGAGCAATCGAGGCGAAGCATTGAAGCCCACAGTCTTTGCTGTTTGTTGGCCATGCACCTTTAGACGTCGAGGGCTTCACCTGCCTCTTCATGCCACACACTCGGGCACTGCGAGCCACCTGCTTTCTCTGCTGGTTGGGCCTGTGGTGTCACGGCATACGTGACTGACTACGGATCGGAGGCTGACGTCTCGTACTCATGTCTAGCTCGAAGGTTTCTGCAAACAATGCATTGTGGCCTGATGTACCTTGTACTCTTGCCTAATTGGTTATGCTATCTGCCAAGCGTCACAGCATGCCTTCTTAGCGCAGTCGGCAACGTGTCACTCTCATCATCCGAAGGTCTTGAGTTGAATCCGCACAGAGGCCAGAGAGCTTTGCACATTCTTTGCATGCACTCACCTCACATTTCCATCGCCGCTGCCGGCAAAAATCGAGACATCTTGCTTTGCTGCCGCACCCCATTCATTTGGCCTCTCTGTGTGGCAGCACATGGCAGCACTCTGGACATTTGTGAACTGTGGGCTCAGCGACACAACTGCTCTGCCTGATGCTTTGTCCCCAGGTAAAATGCAAACCGGAGAAGGTGGCCATCCGTCTCACTGCCACACACATGCAAAGTGAGCGTTCTGCTATTTGATCTAATTCCCCCACGCAGGCTTGAGCCCAGCTGACGAGGGTTTTGCAGTGTGCCTTCTTAGCGCAGTAGGCAGCGTGTCAGTCTCATAATCTGAAGGTCCTGAGTTCAATCCTCAGAGAGGGCAATGTGCTTGGTGTCTTCTTTTCTTGCATTCAGATCAGATTTACAACTCTGCTGCTGGCAACATCAAGACACCTTGCTTTCCGCTGCGCTCACAAAACTTTTGGCCTCGCTCTGTAGCAGCACATGGAGGTTCTGCAGATTTGTGAACTGTGGGCTCAACAAAGAAACTGCCGCCTCTCAAGCCTTTGCCCTAGGAGGACGCCAAAGTGGAGAATGTGGGCATCGATCCCACTACCTCTCGCATGCAAAGCGAGTGCTCTACCATTTGAGCTAATTCCCCCACACAGTCAGGTGCTTTGCTCACGCTTGCTGCCCAGGATCTCCTCAGCACTTGTCTCCAAGACGATCCTGGGCCAGCAGAGCAATTCTGCATAGGGTCGGCCTGTGGCCTGAGCACAGCCATATTCGCTCCAATCAGCATGTATGAACAGCAGCAGATTACAGAACCAGCAGGATGCTAAACCACAGTGGCAATGAAAGAAACAGTGAAGAGCCGAGCTTGAAGATTCCAAGCAAGTCGAGCAGAAACTAGCAGTCGCCACAAGTGTGAGGGAGCAGCCGAGAGCCCTGTCTCAGTGATAGAAGTCTTCTTTTGCTTTCAGCTCAGTGCTCCGTGATTGGACGCATTGATGCTCAAAGGTGCCCCCTGCTGCTCTTCAGGTGCAACTGCAGAAGACTCACCGCCGTGTACGGGCTGTTTTCAGACGGGGAAAGATGGCTCCTGTGCCATGACGGCAACATGTTATGCTGTAATCTAGGTAGCAAGTTAAGAATTCTGCTTTCAGCTAAGCGTTGCTTACCACACGTTTGTTCGAAAACCACACACGCACACACACGCACCGTTTATTCGCCATTCGAGCAGTGACCTAAGGATGACTTTGATATGTTCTCCTCTCCAGTCCTCCGCTCTATCAACTGAGCAATCGAGGCGAAGCATTGAAGCCCACAGTCTTTGCTGTTTGTTGGCCATGCACCTTTAGACGTCGGGGGCTTCACCTGCCTCTTCATGCCACACACTCGGGCACTGCGAGCCACCTGCTTTCTCTGCTGGTTGGGCCTGTGGTGTCACGGCATACGTGACTGACTACGGATCGGAGGCTGACGTCTCGTACTCATGTCTAGCTCGAGGGTTTCTGCAAGCATTGCATTGTGGCCTGATGTACCTTGTTCTCTGGCCTAATTGGTTCTGCTATCTGCCAAGCGTCACAGCATGCCTTCTTAGCGCAGTCGGCAACGTGTCACTCTCATCATCCGAAGGTCTTGAGTTGAATCCGCACACAGGCCAGATAGCTTTGCACATTCTTTGCATGCACTCACCTCACATTTCAATCGCCGCTGCCGGCAAAAATCGAGACATCTTGCTTTGCTGCAGCACCCCATTCATTTGGCCTCTCTGTGTGGCAGCACATGGCAGCACTCTGGACATTTGTGAACTGTGGGCTCAGCGACACAACTGCTCTGCCTGATGCTTTGTCCCCAGGTAAAATGCAAACCGGAGAAGGTGGCCATCCGTCTCACTGCCACACACATGCAAAGTGAGCGTTCTGCTATTTGATCTCATTCCCCCACGCAGGCTTGAGCCCAGCTGACGAGGGTTTTGCAGTGTGCCTTCTTAGTGCAGTAGGCAGTGTGTCAGTCTCATAATCTGAAGGTCCTGAGTTCAATTCTCAGAGAGGGCAATGTGCTTGGTGTCTTCTTTTCTTGCATTCAGATCAGATTTACAACTCTGCTGCTGGCAACATCAAGACACCTTGCTTTCCGCTGCGCTCACAAAACTTTTGGCCTCGCTCTGTAGCAGCACATGGAGGTTCTGCAGATTTGTGAACTGTGGGCTCAACAAAAAAACTGCTGCGTCTCACGCCTTTCCCTGAGGGGAACGCCAAAGTGGAGAATGTGGGCATCGATCCTACTACCTCTCACATGCTAAGCGAGCGTTCTACCACTTGAGCTAATTCCCCCACACAGTCAGGTGCTTTGCTCACGCTTGCTGCCCAGGATCTCCTCAGCACTTGTCTCCAAGACGATCCTGGGCCAGCAGAGCAATTCTGCATAGGGTCGGCCTGTGGCCTGAGCACAGCCATATTCGCTCCAATCAGCATGTATGAACAGCAGCAGATTACAGAACCAGCAGGATGCTAAACCACAGTGGCAATGAAAGAAACAGTGAAGAGCCGAGCTTGAAGATTCCAAGCAAGTCGAGCAGAAACTAGCAGTCGCCACAAGTGTGAGGGAGCAGCCGAGAGCCCTGTCTCAGTGATAGAAGTCTTCTTTTGCTTTCAGCTCAGTGCTCCGTGATTGGACGCATTGCTGCTCAAAGGTGCCCCCTGCTGCTCTTCAGGTGCAACTGCAGAAGACTCACCGCCGTGTACGGGCTGTTTTCAGACGGGGAAAGATGGCTCCTGTGCCATGACGGCAACATGTTATGCTGTAATCTAGGTAGCAAGTTAAGAATTCTGCTTTCAGCTAAGCGTTGCTTACCACACGTTTGTTCGAAAACCACACACGCACACACACGCACCGTTTATTCGCCATTCGAGCAGTGACCTAAGGATGACTTTGATATGTTCTCCTCTCCAGTCCTCCGCTCTATCAACTGAGCAATCGAGGCGAAGCATTGAAGCCCACAGTCTTTGCTGTTTGTTGGCCATGCACCTTTAGACGTCGAGGGCTTCACCTGCCTCTTCATGCCACACACTCGGGCACTGCGAGCCACCTGCTTTCTCTGCTGGTTGGGCCTGTGGTGTCACGGCATACGTGACTGACTACGGATCGGAGGCTGACGTCTCGTACTCATGTCTAGCTCGAGGGTTTCTGCAAGCATTGCATTGTGGCCTGATGTACCTTGTTCTCTGGCCTAATTGGTTCTGCTATCTGCCAAGCGTCACAGCATGCCTTCTTAGCGCATTCGGCAGCGTGTCACTCTCATCGTCCGAAGGTCTTGAGTCGAATCCGTACAGAGGCCAGAGTGTTTTGCACATTCTTTGCATGCACTCACCTCACATTTCCATCGCCGCTGCCGGCAAAAATCGAGACATCTTGCTTTGCTGCAGCACCCCATTCATTTGGTCTCTCTGTGTGGCAGCACATGGCAGCACTCTGGACATTTGTGAACTGTGGGCTCAGCGACACAACTGCTCTGCCTGAAGCTTTGTCCCCAGGTAAAATGCAAACTGGACAAGGTGGCCATCCATCTCACTGCCACACACATGCAAAGTGAGCGTTCTGCTATTTGATCTAATTCCCCCACGCAGGCTGGAGCCCAGCTGACGAGGGCCTTGCAGTGTTCCATCTTAGTGCAGTAGGCAGTGTGTCAGTCTCATAATCTGAAGGTCCTGAGTTCAATCCTCAGAGAGGGCTCGGTGCATTCTTTTCTTGCATTCAGATCAGATTTCCAACTCTGCTGCTGGCAAAAATCAAGACACCTTGCTTGCCGCAGCGCTCGCAAAACATTTGGCCTCGCTCTGCAGCAGCACATGGAGGTTCTGCAGATTTGTGAACTGTGGGCTCAACAAAAAAACTGCTGCGTCTCAAGCCTTTCCCTGAGGGGAACGCCAAAGTGGAGAATGTGGGCATCGATCCCACTACCTCTCGCATGCTAAGCGAGCGCTCTACCATTTGAGCTAATTCCCCCTCACTGTCGGGTGCTTTGCTCACACTTGCTGCCCAGGATCTTATCAGCACCTGTCTCCAAGACGATCCTGGGCCAGCAGAGCAATTCTGCATAGGGTCGGCCTGCGGCCTGAGCACAGCCATACTTCGCTCCAATCAGCATGTACGAACAGCAGCAGCTTACAGCACCAGCAGGATGCTAAACCACAGTGGCAATGAAAGAAACAGTGAAGAGCCCGAGCTTGAAGATTCCAAGCAAGTCGAGCAGAAACTAGCAGTCGCCACAAGTGTGAGGGAGCAGCCGAGAGCCCTGTCTCAGTGATAGAAGTCTTCTTTTGCTTTCAGCTCAGTGCTCCGTGATTGGACGCATTGCTGCTCAAAGGTGCCCCCTGCTGCTCTTCAGGTGCAACTGCAGAAGACTCACCGCCGTGTACGGGCTGTTTTCAGACGGGGAAAGATGGCTCCTGTGCCATGACGGCAACATGTTATGCTGTAATCTAGGTAGCAAGTTAAGAATTCTGCTTTCAGCTAAGCGTTGCTTACCACACGTTTGTTCGAAAACCACACACGCACACACACGCACCGTTTATTCGCCATTCGAGCAGTGACCTAAGGATGACTTTGATATGTTCTCCTCTCCAGTCTTCCGCTCTATCAACTGAGCAATCGAGGCGAAGCATTGAAGCCCACAGTCTTTGCTGTTTGTTGGCCATGCACCTTTAGACGTCGGGGGCTTCACCTGCCTCTTCATGCCACACACTCGGGCACTGCGAGCCACCTGCTTTCTCTGCTGGTTGGGCCTGTGGTGTCACGGCATACGTGACTGACTACGGATCGGAGGCTGACGTCTCGTACTCATGTCTAGCTCGAGGGTTTCTGCAAGCATTGCATTGTGGCCTGATGTACCTCGTTCTCTGGCCTAATTGGTTCTGCTATCTGCCAAGCGTCACAGCATGCCTTCTTAGCGCAGTCGGCAACGTGTCACTCTCATCATCCGAAGGTCTTGAGTTGAATCCGCACACAGGCCAGAGAGCTTTGCACATTCTTTGCATGCACTCACCTCACATTTCCATCGCCGCTGCCGGCAAAAATCGAGACATCTTGCTTTGCTGCCGCACCCCATTCATTTGGCCTCTCTGTGTGGCAGCACATGGCAGCACTCTGGACATTTGTGAACTGTGGGCTCAGCGACACAACTGCTCTGCCTGATGCTTTGTCCCCAGGTAAAATGCAAACCGGAGAAGGTGGCCATCCATCTCACTGCCACACACATGCAAAGTGAGCGTTCTGCTATTTGATCTCATTCCCCCACGCAGGCTTGAGCCCAGCTGACGAGGGTTTTGCAGTGTGCCTTCTTAGCGCAGTAGGCAGCGCGTCAGTCTCATAATCTGAAGGTCCTGAGTTCAATTCTCAGAGAGGGCAATGTGCTTGGTGTCTTCTTTTCTTGCATTCAGATCAGATTTACAACTCTGCTGCTGGCAACATCAAGACACCTTGCTTTCCGCTGCGCTCACAAAACTTTTGGCCTCGCTCTGTAGCAGCACATGGAGGTTCTGCAGATTTGTGAACTGTGGGCTCAACAAAGAAACTGCCGCCTCTCAAGCCTTTGCCCTAGGAGGACGCCAAAGTGGAGAATGTGGGCATCGATCCCACGACCTCTCACATGCTAAGCGAGCGCTCTACCATTTGAGCTAATTCCCCCACGCAGTCAGGTTCTTTGCTCACGCTTGCTGCCCAGGATCTCCTCAGCACTTGTCTCCAAGACGATCCTGGGCCAGCAGAGCAATTCTGCATAGGGTCGGCCTGTGGCCTGAGCACAGCCATATTCGCTCCAATCAGCATGTATGAACAGCAGCAGATTACAGAACCAGCAGGATGCTAAACCACAGTGGCAATGAAAGAAACAGTGAAGAGCCGAGCTTGAAGATTCCAAGCAAGTCGAGCAGAAACTAGCAGTCGCCACAAGTGTGAGGGAGCAGTCGAGAGCCCTGTCTCAGTGATAGAAGTCTTCTTTTGCTTTCAGCTCAGTGCTCCGTGATTGGACGCATTGCTGCTCAAAGGTGCCCCCTGCTGCTCTTCAGGTGCAACTGCAGAAGACTCACCGCCGTGTACGGGCTGTTTTCAGACGGGGAAAGATGGCTCCTGTGCCATGACGGCAACATGTTATGCTGTAATCTAGGTAGCAAGTTAAGAATTCTGCTTTCAGCTAAGCGTTGCTTACCACACGCTTGTTCGAAAACCACACACGCACCGTTTATTAGCCATTCGAGCATTGACCTAAGGATGACTTTGATACGTTCTCCTCTCCAATTCTCCGCTCTATCAACTGAGCAATCGAGGCGAAGCATTGAAGGCCACAGTCTTTGCTGTTTGTTGGCCATGCACCTTCAGACGTCAAGGGCTTCACCTGCCTCTTCATGCCACACACTGGCGCACTGCGAGCCACCTGCTTTCTCTGCCGGTTGGGCCTGTGGTGTCACGGCAAACGTGACTGGCTACGGATCGGAGGCTGACGTCTCGTACTCATGTCTAGCTCGAGGGTTTCTGCAAGCATTGCATTGTGGCCTGATGTACCTTGTTCTCTGGCCTAATTGGTTCTGCTATCTGCCAAGCGTCACAGCATGCCTTCTTAGCGCATTCGGCAGCGTGTCACTCTCATCATCCGAAGGTCTTGAGTTGAATCCGTACAGAGGCCAGAGTGTTTTGCACATTCTTTGCATGCACTCACCTCACATTTCCATCGCCGCTGCCGGCAAAAATCGAGACATCTTGCTTTGCTGCAGCACCCCATTCATTTGGCCTCTCTGTGTGGCAGCACATGGCAGCACTCTGGACATTTGTGAACTGTGGGCTCAGCGACACAACTGCTCTGCCTGAAGCTTTGTCCCCAGGTAAAATGTAAACGGGACAAGGTGGCCATCCATCTCACTGCCACACACATGCAAAGTGAGCGTTCTGCTATTTGATCTAATTCCCCCACGCAGGCTGGAGCCCAGCTGACGAGGGCCTTGCAGTGTTCCATCTTAGTGCAGTAGGCAGTGTGTCAGTCTCATAATCTGAAGGTCCTGAGTTCAATCCTCAGAGAGGGCTCGGTGCATTCTTTTCTTGCATTCAGATCAGATTTCCAACTCTGCTGCTGGCAAAAATCAAGACACCTTGCTTGCCGCAGCGCTCGCAAAACATTTGGCCTCGCTCTGCAGCAGCACATGGAGGTTCTGCAGATTTGTGAACTGTGGGCTCAACAAAAAAACTGCTGCGTCTCAAGCCTTTCCCTGAGGGGAACGCCAAAGTGGAGAATGTGGGCATCGATCCCACTACCTCTCGCATGCTAAGCGAGCGCTCTACCATTTGAGCTAATTCCCCCACACAGTCGGGTGCTTTGCTCACACTTGCTGCCCAGGATCTTATCAGCACCTGTCTCCAAGACGATCCTGGGCCAGCAGAGCAATTCTGCATAGGGTCGGCCTGCGGCCTGAGCACAGCCATACTTCGCTCCAATCAGCATGTACGAACAGCAGCAGCTTACAGCACCAGCAGGATGCTAAACCACAGTGGCAATGAAAGAAACAGTGAAGAGCCCGAGCTTGAAGATTCCAAGCAAGTCGAGCAGAAACTAGCAGTCGCCACAAGTGTGAGGGAGCAGCCGAGAGCCCTGTCTAAGTGATAGAAGTCTTCTTTTGCTTTCAGCTCAGTGCTCCGTGATTGGACGCATTGATGCTCAAAGGTGCCCCCTGCTGCTCTTCAGGTGCAACTGCAGAAGACTCACCGCCGTGTACGGGCTGTTTTCAGACGGGGAAAGATGGCTCCTGTGCCATGACGGCAACATGTTATGCTGTAATCTAGGTAGCAAGTTAAGAATTCTGCTTTCAGCTAAGCGTTGCTTACCACACGTTTGTTCGAAAACCACACACGCACACACACGCACCGTTTATTCGCCATTCGAGCAGTGACCTAAGGATGACTTTGATATGTTCTCCTCTCCAGTCCTCCGCTCTATCAACTGAGCAATCGAGGCGAAGCATTGAAGCCCACAGTCTTTGCTGTTTGTTGGCCATGCACCTTTAGACGTCGAGGGCTTCACCTGCCTCTTCATGCCACACACTCGGGCACTGCGAGCCACCTGCTTTCTCTGCTGGTTGGGCCTGTGGTGTCACGGCATACGTGACTGACTACGGATCGGAGGCTGACGTCTCGTACTCATGTCTAGCTCGAAGGTTTCTGCAAACAATGCATTGTGGCCTGATGTACCTTGTACTCTTGCCTAATTGGTTATGCTATCTGCCAAGCGTCACAGCATGCCTTCTTAGCGCAGTCGGCAACGTGTCACTCTCATCATCCGAAGGTCTTGAGTTGAATCCGCACAGAGGCCAGAGAGCTTTGCACATTCTTTGCATGCACTCACCTCACATTTCCATCGCCGCTGCCGGCAAAAATCGAGACATCTTGCTTTGCTGCCGCACCCCATTCATTTGGCCTCTCTGTGTGGCAGCACATGGCAGCACTCTGGACATTTGTGAACTGTGGGCTCAGCGACACAACTGCTCTGCCTGATGCTTTGTCCCCAGGTAAAATGCAAACCGGAGAAGGTGGCCATCCGTCTCACTGCCACACACATGCAAAGTGAGCGTTCTGCTATTTGATCTAATTCCCCCACGCAGGCTTGAGCCCAGCTGACGAGGGTTTTGCAGTGTGCCTTCTTAGCGCAGTAGGCAGCGTGTCAGTCTCATAATCTGAAGGTCCTGAGTTCAATCCTCAGAGAGGGCAATGTGCTTGGTGTCTTCTTTTCTTGCATTCAGATCAGATTTACAACTCTGCTGCTGGCAACATCAAGACACCTTGCTTTCCGCTGCGCTCACAAAACTTTTGGCCTCGCTCTGTAGCAGCACATGGAGGTTCTGCAGATTTGTGAACTGTGGGCTCAACAAAGAAACTGCCGCCTCTCAAGCCTTTGCCCTAGGAGGACGCCAAAGTGGAGAATGTGGGCATCGATCCCACTACCTCTCGCATGCAAAGCGAGTGCTCTACCATTTGAGCTAATTCCCCCACACAGTCAGGTGCTTTGCTCACGCTTGCTGCCCAGGATCTCCTCAGCACTTGTCTCCAAGACGATCCTGGGCCAGCAGAGCAATTCTGCATAGGGTCGGCCTGTGGCCTGAGCACAGCCATATTCGCTCCAATCAGCATGTATGAACAGCAGCAGATTACAGAACCAGCAGGATGCTAAACCACAGTGGCAATGAAAGAAACAGTGAAGAGCCGAGCTTGAAGATTCCAAGCAAGTCGAGCAGAAACTAGCAGTCGCCACAAGTGTGAGGGAGCAGCCGAGAGCCCTGTCTCAGTGATAGAAGTCTTCTTTTGCTTTCAGCTCAGTGCTCCGTGATTGGACGCATTGCTGCTCAAAGGTGCCCCCTGCTGCTCTTCAGGTGCAACTGCAGAAGACTCACCGCCGTGTACGGGCTGTTTTCAGACGGGGAAAGATGGCTCATGTGCCATGACGGCAACATGTTATGCTGTAATCTAGGTAGCAAGTTAAGAATTCTGCTTTCAGCTAAGCGTTGCTTACCACACGTTTGTTCGAAAACCACACACGCACACACACGCACCGTTTATTCGCCATTCGAGCAGTGGCCTAAGGATGACTTTGATATGTTCTCCTCTCCAGTCCTCCGCTCTATCAACTGAGCAATCGAGGCGAAGCATTGAAGCCCACAGTCTTTGCTGTTTGTTGGCCATGCACCTTTAGACGTCGAGGGCTTCACCTGCCTCTTCATGCCACACACTCGGGCACTGCGAGCCACCTGCTTTCTCTGCTGGTTGGGCCTGTGGTGTCACGGCATACGTGACTGACTACGGATCGGAGGCTGACGTCTCGTACTCATGTCTAGCTCGAGGGTTTCTGCAAGCATTGCATTGTGGCCTGATGTACCTTGTTCTCTGGCCTAATTGGTTCTGCTATCTGCCAAGCGTCACAGCATGCCTTCTTAGCGCATTCGGCAACGTGTCACTCTCATCATCCGAAGGTCTTGAGTTGAATCCGCACACAGGCCAGAGAGCTTTGCACATTCTTTGCATGCACTCACCTCACATTTCCATCGCCGCTGCCGGCAAAAATCGAGACATCTTGCTTTGCTGCAGCACCCCATTCGTTTGGCCTCTCTGTGTGGCAGCACATGGCAGCACTCTGGACATTTGTGAACTGTGGGCTCAGCGACACAACTGCTCTGCCTGAAGCTTTGTCCCCAGGTAAAATGTAAACGGGACAAGGTGGCCATCCATCTCACTGCCACACACATGCAAAGTGAGCGTTCTGCTATTTGATCTAATTCCCCCACGCAGGCTGGAGCCCAGCTGACGAGGGCCTTGCAGTGTTCCATCTTAGTGCAGTAGGCAGTGTGTCAGTCTCATAATCTGAAGGTCCTGAGTTCAATCCTCAGAGAGGGCTCGGTGCATTCTTTTCTTGCATTCAGATCAGATTTCCAACTCTGCTGCTGGCAAAAATCAAGACACCTTGCTTGCCGCAGCGCTCGCAAAACATTTGGCCTCGCTCTGCAGCAGCACATGGAGGTTCTGCAGATTTGTGAACTGTGGGCTCGACAAAAAAACTGCTGCGTCTCAAGCC
The DNA here is from genome assembly GCF_964194155.1 of Cetorhinus maximus. NCBI lineage: Eukaryota > Metazoa > Chordata > Chondrichthyes > Lamniformes > Cetorhinidae > Cetorhinus > Cetorhinus maximus. The sequence continues at coordinate 28,151 of NW_027598021.1, forward strand.
TTTCCCTGAGGGGAACGCCAAAGTGGAGAATGTGGGCATCGATCCCACTACCTCTCGCAAGCTAAGCGAGCTCTCTACCATTTGAGCTAATTCCCCCGCACAGTCAGGTGCTTTGCTCACACTTGCTGCCCAGGATCTTATCAGCACCTGTCTCCAAGACGATCCTGGGCCAGCAGAGCAATTCTGCATGGGGTCGGCCTGTGGCCTGAGCACAGCCATACTTCGCTCCAATCAGCATGTACGAACAGCAGCAGCTTACAACACCAGCAGGATGCTAAACCACAGTGGCAATGAAAGAAACAGTGAAGAGCCCGAGCTTGAAGATTCCAAGCAAGTCGAGCAGAAACTAGCAGTCGCCACAAGTGTGAGGGAGCAGCCGAGAGCCCTGTCTCAGTGATAGAAGTCTTCTTTTGCTTTCAGCTCAGTGCTCCGTGATTGGACGCATTGCTGCTCAAAGGTGCACCCTGCTGCTCATCAGGTGCAACTGCAGAAGTCTCACCGCCGTGTACGGGCTGTTTTCAGACGGGGAAAGATGGCTCCTGGGCCATGAAGGCAACATGGTAAGCTGTAATCTAGGTAGCAAGTTAAGAATTCTGCTTTCAGCTAAGCGTTGCTTACCACACGCTTGTTCGAAAACCACACACGCACACACACGCACCGTTTATTCGCCATTCGAGCATTGACCTAAGGATGACTTTGATACGTTCTCCTCTCCAATCCTCCGCTCTATCAACTGAGCAATCGAGGCGAAGCATTGAAGCCCACAGTCTTTGCTGTTTGTTGGCCATGCACCTTCAGACGTCGAGGGCTTCACCTGCCTCTTCATGCCACACACTGGCGCACTGCGAGCCAACTGCTTTCTCTGCCGGTTGGGCCTGTGGTGTCACGGCAAACGTGACTGGCTACGGATCGGAGGCTGACGTCTCGTACTCATGTCTAGCTCGAAGGTTTCTGCAAACAATGCATTGTGGCCTGATGTACCTTGTACTCTTGCCTAATTGGTTATGCTATCTGCCAATCGTCACAGCATGCCTTCTTAGCGCAGTCGGCAACGTGTCACTCTCATCGTCCGAAGGTCTTGAGTTGAATCCGCACACAGGCCAGAGAGCTTTGCACATTCTTTGCATGCACTCACCTCACATTTCCATCGCCGCTGCCGGCAAAAATCGAGACATCTTGCTTTGCTGCCGCACCCCATTCATTTGGCCTCTCTGTGTGGCAGCACATGGCAGCACTCTGGACATTTGTGAACTGTGGGCTCAGCGACACAACTGCTCTGCCTGATGCTTTGTCCCCAGGTAAAATGCAAACCGGACAAGGTGGCCATCCGTCTCACTGCCACACACATGCAAAGTGAGCGTTCTGCTATTTGATCTAATTCCCCCACGCAGGCTTGAGCCCAGCCGACGAGGGTTTTGCAGTGTGCCTTCTTAGCGCAGTAGGCAGCGCGTCAGTCTCATAATCTGAAGGTCCTGAGTTCAATCCTCAGAGAGGGCAACGTGCTTGGTGTCTTCTTTTCTTGCATTCAGATCAGATTTACAACTCTGCCGCTGGCAACATCAAGACAACTTGCTTTCCGCTGCGCTCACAAAACTTTTGGCCTCGCTCTGTAGCAGCACATGGAGGTTCTGCAGATTTGTGAACTGTGGGCTCAACAAAGAAACTGCCGCCTCTCAAGCCTTTGCCCTAGGAGGACGCCAAAGTGGAGAATGTGGGCATCGATCCCACTACCTCTCGCATGCAAAGCGAGCGCTCTACCATTTGAGCTAATTCCCCCACACAGTCAGGTGCTTTGCTCACGCTTGCTGCCCAGGATCTCCTCAGCACTTGTCTCCAAGACGATCCTGGGCCAGCAGAGCAATTCTGCATAGGGTCGGCCTGTGGCCTGAGCACAGCCATATTCGCTCCAATCAGCATGTATGAACAGCAGCAGATTACAGAACCAGCAGGATGCTAAACCACAGTGGCAATGAAAGAAACAGTGAAGAGCCCGAGCTTGAAGATTCCAAGCAAGTCGAGCAGAAACTAGCAGTCGCCACAAGTGTGAGGGAGCAGCCGAGAGCCCTGTCTCAGTGATAGAAGTCTTCTTTTGCTTTCAGCTCAGTGCTCCGTGATTGGACGCATTGCTGCTCAAAGGTGCCCCCTGCTGCTCTTCAGGTGCAACTGCAGAAGACTCACCGCCGTGTACGGGCTGTTTTCAGACGGGGAAAGATGGCTCCTGTGCCATGACGGCAACATGTTATGCTGTAATCTAGGTAGCAAGTTAAGAATTCTGCTTTCAGCTAAGCGTTGCTTACCACACGCTTGTTCGAAAACCACACACGCACACACACGCACCGTTTATTCGCCATTCGAGCATTGACCTAAGGATGACTTTGATACGTTCTCCTCTCCAATCCTCCGCTCTATCAACTGAGCAATCGAGGCGAAGCATTGAAGCCCACAGTCTTTGCTGTTTGTTGGCCATGCACCTTCAGACGTCAAGGGCTTCACCTGCCTCTTCATGCCACACACTGGCGCACTGCGAGCCACCTGCTTTCTCTGCCGGTTGGGCCTGTGGTGTCACGGCAAACGTGACTGGATACGGATCGGAGGCTGACGTCTCGTACTCATGTCTAGCTCGAAGGTTTCTGCAAACAATGCATTGTGGCCTGATGTACCTTGTTCTCTGGCCTAATTGGTTCTGCTATCTGCCAAGCGTCACAGCATGCCTTCTTAGCGCATTCGGCAGCATGTCACTCTCATCATCCGAAGGTCTTGAGTTGAATCCGTACAGAGGCCAGAGTGCTTTGCACATTCTTTGCATGCACTCACCTCACATTTCCATCGCCGCTGCCGGCAAAAATCGAGACATCTTGCTTTGCTGCCGCACCCCATTCATTTGGCCTCTCTGTGTGGCAGCACATGGCAGCACTCTGGACATTTGTGAACTGTGGGCTCAGCGACACAACTGCTCTGTCTGAAGCTTTGTCCCCAGGTAAAATGCAAACTGGACAAGGTGGCCATCCATCTCACTGCCACACACATGCAAAGTGAGCGTTCTGCTATTTGATCTAATTCCCCCACGCAGGCTGGAGCCCAGCTGACGAGGGCCTTGCAGTGTTCCATCTTAGTGCAGTAGGCAGTGTGTCAGTCTCATAATCTGAAGGACCTGAGTTCAATCCTCAGAGAGGGCTCGGTGCATTCTTTTCTTGCATTCAGATCAGATTTCCAACTCTGCTGCTGGCAAAAATCAAGACACCTTGCTTTCCGCTGCGCTCGCAAAACATTTGGCCTCGCTCTGCAGCAGCACATGGAGGTTCTGCAGATTTGTGAACTGTGGGCTCAACAAAAAAACTGCTGCCTCTCAAGCCTTTGCCCTAGGAGGACGCCAAAGTGGAGAATGTGGGCATCGATCCCACTACCTCTCGCATGCAAAGCGAGCGCTCTACCATTTGAGCTAATTCCCCCACACAGTCAGGTGCTTTGCTCACACTTGCTGCCCAGGATCTTATCAGCACCTGTCTCCAAGACGATCCTGGGCCAGCAGAGCAATTCTGCATAGGGTCGGCCTGTGGCCTGAGCACAGCCATACTTCGCTCCAATCAGCATGTACGAACAGCAGCAGCTTACAACACCAGCAGGATGCTAAACCACAGTGGCAATGAAAGAAACAGTGAAGAGCCCGAGCTTGAAGATTCCAAGCAAGTCGAGCAGAAACTAGCAGTCGCCACAAGTGTGAGGGAGCAGCCGAGAGCCCTGTCTCAGTGATAGAAGTCTTCTTTTGCTTTCAGCTCAGTGCTCCGTGATTGGACGCATTGCTGCTCAAAGGTGCACCCTGCTGCTCTTCAGGTGCAACTGCAGAAGTCTCACCGCCGTGTACGGGCTGTTTTCAGACGGGGAAAGATGGCTCCTGGGCCATGAAGGCAACATGGTAAGCTGTAATCTAGGTAGCAAGTTAAGAATTCTGCTTTCAGCTAAGCGTTGCTTACCACACGCTTGTTCGAAAACCACACACGCACACACACGCACCGTTTATTCGCCATTCGAGCATTGACCTAAGGATGACTTTGATACGTACTCCTCTCCAATCCTCCGCTCTATCAACTGAGCAATCGAGGCGAAGCATTGAAGCCCACAGTCTTTGCTGTTTGTTGGCCATGCACCTTCAGATGTCAAGGGCTTCACCTGCCTCTTCATGCCACACATTGGCGCACTGCGAGCCACCTGCTTTCTCTGCCGGTTGGGCCTGTGGTGTCACGGCAAACGTGACTGGATACGGATCGGAGGCTGACGTCTCGTACTCATGTCTAGCTCGAAGGTTTCTGCAAACAATGCATTGTGGCCTGATGTACCTTGTACTCTTGCCTAATTGGTTATGCTATCTGCCAAGCGTCACAGCATGCCTTCTTAGCGCAGTCGGCAACGTGTCACTCTCATCATCCGAAGGTCTTGAGTTGAATCCGCACACAGGCCCGAGAGGTTTGCACATTCTTTGCATGCACTCACCTCACATTTCCATCGCCGCTGCCGGCAAAAATCGAGACATCTTGCTTTGCTGCCGCACCCCATTCATTTGGCCTCTCTGTGTGGCAGCACATGGCAGCACTCTGGACATTTGTGAACTGTGGGCTCAGCGACACAACTGCTCTGCCTGAAGCTTTGTCCCCAGGTAAAATGCAAACTGGACAAGGTGGCCATCCATCTCACTGCCACACACATGCAAAGTGAGCGTTCTGCTATTTGATCTAATTCCCCCACGCAGGCTAGAGCCCAGCTGACGAGGGTCTTGCAGTGTTCCATCTTAGTGCAGTAGGCAGTGTGTCAGTCTCATAATCTGAAGGTCCTGAGTTCAATCCTCAGAGAGGGCTCGCTGCATTCTTTTCTTGCATTCAGATCAGATTTCCAACTCTGCTGCTGGCAAAAATCAAGACACCTTGCTTGCCGCAGCGCTCGCAAAACATTTGGCCTCGCTCTGCAGCAGCACATGGAGGTTCTGCAGATTTGTGAACTGTGGGCTCAACAAAGAAACTGCTGCCTCTCAAGCCTTTGCCCTAGGAGGACGCCAAAGTGGAAAATGTGGGCATCGATCCCACTACCTCTCGCATGCAAAGCGAGCGCTCTACCATTTGAGCTAATTCCCCCACACAGTCAGGTGCTTTGCTCACACTTGCTGCCCAGGATCTTATCAGCACCTGTCTCCAAGACGATCCTGGGCCAGCAGAGCAATTCTGCATGGGGTCGGCCTGCGGCCTGAGCACAGCCATACTTCGCTCCAATCAGCATGTACGAACAGCAGCAGCTTACAGCACCAGCAGGATGCTAAACCACAGTGGCAATGAAAGAAACAGTGAAGAGCCCGAGCTTGAAGATTCCAAGCAAGTCGAGCAGAAACTAGCAGTCGCCACAAGTGTGAGGGAGCAGCCGAGAGCCCTGTCTCAGTGATAGAAGTCTTCTTTTGCTTTCAGCTCAGTGCTCCGTGATTGGACGCATTGCTGCTCAAAGGTGCCCCCTGCTGCTCATCAGGTGCAACTGCAGAAGTCTCACCGCCGTGTACGGGCTGTTTTCAGACGGGGAAAGATGGCTCCTGGGCCATGAAGGCAACATGGTAAGCTGTAATCTAGGTAGCAAGTTAAGAATTCTGCTTTCAGCTAAGCGTTGCTTACCACACGCTTGTTCGAAAACCACACACGCACACACACGCACCGTTTATTCGCCATTCGAGCATTGACCTAAGGATGACTTTGATACGTTCTCCTCTCCAATCCTCCGCTCTATCAACTGAGCAATCGAGGCGAAGCATTGAAGCCCACAGTCTTTGCTGTTTGTTGGCCATGCACCTTCAGACGTCAAGGGCTTCACCTGCCTCTTCATGCCACACACTGGCGCACTGCGAGCCACCTGCTTTCTCTGCCGGTTGGGCCTGTGGTGTCACGGCAAACGTGACTGGCTACGGATCGGAGGCTGACGTCTCGTACTCATGTCTAGCTCGAAGGTTTCTGCAAACAATGCATTGTGGCCTGATGTACCTTGTACTCTTGCCTAATTGGTTATGCTATCTGCCAAGCGTCACAGCATGCCTTCTTAGCGCAGTCGGCAACGTGTCACTCTCATCGTCCGAAGGTCTTGAGTTGAATCCGCACACAGGCCAGAGAGCTTTGCACATTCTTTGCATGCACTCACCTCACATTTCCATCGCCGCTGCCGGCAAAAATCGAGACATCTTGCTTTGCTGCCGCACCCCATTCATTTGGCCTCTCTGTGTGGCAGCACATGGCAGCACTCTGGACATTTGTGAACTGTGGGCTCAGCGACACAACTGCTCTGCCTGATGCTTTGTCCCCAGGTAAAATGCAAACCGGACAAGGTGGCCATCCGTCTCACTGCCACACACATGCAAAGTGAGCGTTCTGCTATTTGATCTCATTCCCCCACGCAGGCTTGAGCCCAGCCGACGAGGGTTTTGCAGTGTGCCTTCTTAGCGCAGTAGGCAGCGCGTCAGTCTCATAATCTGAAGGTCCTGAGTTCAATCCTCAGAGAGGGCAACGTGCTTGGTGTCTTCTTTTCTTGCATTCAGATCAGATTTACAACTCTGCCGCTGGCAACATCAAGACAACTTGCTTTCCGCTGCGCTCACAAAACTTTTGGCCTCGCTCTGTAGCAGCACATGGAGGTTCTGCAGATTTGTGAACTGTGGGCTCAACAAAGAAACTGCCGCCTCTCAAGCCTTTGCCCTAGGAGGACGCCAAAGTGGAGAATGTGGGCATCGATCCCACTACCTCTCGCATGCAAAGCGAGCGCTCTACCATTTGAGCTAATTCCCCCACACAGTCAGGTGCTTGGCTCACGCTTGCTGCCCAGGATCTCCTCAGCACCTGTCTCCAAGACGATCCTGGGCCAGCAGAGCAATTCTGCATAGGGTCGGCCTGTGGCCTGAGCACAGCCATATTCGCTCCAATCAGCATGTATGAACAGCAGCAGATTACAGAACCAGCAGGATGCTAAACCACAGTGGCAATGAAAGAAACAGTGAAGAGCCGAGCTTGAAGATTCCAAGCAAGTCGAGCAGAAACTAGCAGTCGCCACAAGTGTGAGGGAGCAGCCGAGAGCCCTGTCTCAGTGATAGAAGTCTTCTTTTGCTTTCAGCTCAGTGCTCCGTGATTGGACGCATTGATGCTCAAAGGTGCCCCCTGCTGCTCTTCAGGTGCAACTGCAGAAGACTCACCGCCGTGTACGGGCTGTTTTCAGACGGGGAAAGATGGCTCCTGTGCCATGACGGCAACATGTTATGCTGTAATCTAGGTAGCAAGTTAAGAATTCTGCTTTCAGCTAAGCGTTGCTTACCACACGCTTGTTCGAAAACCACACACGCACACACACGCACCGTTTATTCGCCATTCGAGCATTGACCTAAGGATGACTTTGATACGTTCTCCCCTCCAATCCTCCGCTCTATCAACTGAGCAATCGAGGCGAAGCATTGAAGCCCACAGTCTTTGCTGTTTGTTGGCCATGCACCTTCAGACGTCAAGGGCTTCACCTGCCTCTTCATGCCACACACTGGCGCACTGCGAGCCACCTGCTTTCTCTGCCGGTTGGGCCTGTGGTGTCACGGCAAACGTGACTGGATACGGATCGGAGGCTGACGTCTCGTACTCATGTCTAGCTCGAAGGTTTCTGCAAACAATGCATTGTGGCCTGATGTACCTTGTTCTCTGGCCTAATTGGTTATGCTATCTGCCAAGCGTCACAGCATGCCTTCTTAGCGCATTCGGCAGCGTGTCACTCTCATCATCCGAAGGTCTTGAGTTGAATCCGTACAGAGGCCAGACTGTTTTGCACCTTCTTTGCATGCACTCACCTCACATTTCCATCGCCGCTGCCGGCAAAAATCGAGACATCTTGCTTTGCTGCCGCACCCCATTCATTTGGCCTCTCTGTGTGGCAGCACATGGCAGCACTCTGGACATTTGTGAACTGTGGGCTCAGCGACACAACTGCTCTGCCTGATGCTTTGTCCTCAGGTAAAATGCAAACCGGAGAAGGTGGCCATCCGTCTCACTGCCACACACATGCAAAGTGAGCGTTCTGCTATTTGATCTAATTCCCCCACGCAGGCTTGAGCCCAGCCGACGAGGGTTTTGCAGTGTGCCTTCTTAGCGCAGTAGGCAGCGCGTCAGTCTCATAATCTGAAGGTCCTGAGTTCAATCCTCAGAGAGGGCAACGTGCTTGGTGTCTTCTTTTCTTGCATTCAGATCAGATTTACAACTCTGCCGCTGGCAACATCAAGACAACTTGCTTTCCGCTGCGCTCACAAAACTTTTGGCCTCGCTCTGTAGCAGCACATGGAGGTTCTGCAGATTTGTGAACTGTGGGCTCAACAAAGAAACTGCCGCCTCTCAAGCCTTTGCCCTAGGAGGACGCCAAAGTGGAGAATGTGGGCATCGATCCCACTACCTCTCGCATGCAAAGCGAGCGCTCTACCATTTGAGCTAATTCCCCCACACAGTCAGGTGCTTTGCTCATGCTTGCTGCCCAGGATCTCCTCAGCACTTGTCTCCAAGACGATCCTGGGCCAGCAGAGCAATTCTGCATAGGGTCGGCCTGCGGCCTGAGCACAGCCATATTCGCTCCAATCAGCATGTATGAACAGCAGCAGATTACAGAACCAGCAGGATGCTAAACCACAGTGGCAATGAAAGAAACAGTGAAGAGCCGAGCTTGAAGATTCCAAGCAAGTCGAGCAGAAACTAGCAGTCGCCACAAGTGTGAGGGAGCAGCCGAGAGCCCTGTCTCAGTGATAGAAGTCTTCTTTTGCTTTCAGCTCAGTGCTCCGTGATTGGACGCATTGCTGCTCAAAGGTGCCCCCTGCTGCTCTTCAGGTGCAACTGCAGAAGACTCACTGCCGTGTACGGGCTGTTTTCAGACGGGGAAAGATGGCTCCTGTGCCATGACGGCAACATGTTATGCTGTAATCTAGGTAGCAAGTTAAGAATTCTGCTTTCAGCTAAGCGTTGCTTACCACACGCTTGTTCGAAAACCACACACGCACACACACGCACCGTTTATTCGCCATTCGAGCATTGACCTAAGGATGACTTTGATACGTTCTCCTCTCCAATCCTCCGCTCTATCAACTGAGCAATCGAGGCGAAGCATTGAAGCCCACAGTCTTTGCTGTTTGTTGGCCATGCACCTTCAGACGTCAAGGGCTTCACCTGCCTCTTCATGCCACACACTGGCGCACTGCGAGCCACCTGCTTTCTCTGCCGGTTGGGCCTGTGGTGTCACGGCAAACGTGACTGGATACGGATCGGAGGCTGACGTCTCGTACTCATGTCTAGCTCGAAGGTTTCTGCAAACAATGCATTGTGGCCTGATGTACCTTGTTCTCTGGCCTAATTGGTTCTGCTATCTGCCAAGCGTCACAGCATGCCTTCTTAGCGCATTCGGCAGCGTGTCACTCTCATCATCCGAAGGTCTTGAGTTGAATCCGTACAGAGGCCAGAGTGTTTTGCACCTTCTTTGCATGCACTCACCTCACATTTCCATCGCCGCTGCCGGCAAAAATCGAGACATCTTGCTTTGCTGCCGCACCCCATTCATTTGGCCTCTCTGTGTGGCAGCACATGGCAGCACTCTGGACATTTGTGAACTGTGGGCTCAGCGACACAACTGCTCTGCCTGAAGCTTTGTCCCCAGGTAAAATGCAAACTGGACAAGGTGGCCATCCATCTCACTGCCACACACATGCAAAGTGAGCGTTCTGCTATTTGATCTAATTCCCCCACGCAGGCTGGAGCCCAGCTGACGAGGGTCTTGCAGTGTTCCATCTTAGTGCAGTAGGCAGTGTGTCAGTCTCATAATCTGAAGGTCCTGAGTTCAATCCTCAGAGAGGGCTTGGTGCATTCTTTTCTTGCATTCAGATCAGATTTCCAACTCTGCTGCTGGCAAAAATCAAGACACCTTGCTTGCCGCAGCGCTCGCAAAACATTTGGCCTCGCTCTGCAGCAGCACATGGAGGTTCTGCAGATTTGTGAACTGTGGGCTCAACAAAAAAACTGCTGCGTCTCAAGCCTTTCCCTGAGGGGAATGCCAAAGTGGAGAATGTGGGCATCGATCCCACTACCTCTCGCATGCTAAGCGAGCGCTCTACCATTTGAGCTAATTCCCCCACACTGTCGGGTGCTTTGCTCACACTTGCTGCCCAGGATCTTATCAGCACCTGTCTCCAAGACGATCCTGGGCCAGCAGAGCAATTCTGCATAGGGTCGGCCTGCGGCCTGAGCACAGCCATACTTCGCTCCAATCAGCATGTACGAACAGCAGCAGCTTACAGCACCAGCAAGATGCTAAACCACAGTGGCAATGAAAGAAACAGTGAAGAGCCCGAGCTTGAAGATTCCAAGCAAGTCGAGCAGAAACTAGCAGTCGCCACAAGTGTGAGGGAGCAGCCGAGAGCCCTGTCTCAGTGATAGAAGTCTTCTTTTGCTTTCAGCTCAGTGCTCCGTGATTGGACGCATTGCTGCTGAAAGGTGCACCCTGCTGCTCATCAGGTGCAACTGCAGAAGTCTCACCGCCGTGTACGGGCTGTTTTCAGACGGGGAAAGATGGCTCCTGGGCCATGAAGGCAACATGGTAAGCTGTAATCTAGGTAGCAAGTTAAGAATTCTGCTTTCAGCTAAGCGTTGCTTACCACACGCTTGTTCGAAAACCACACACGCACACACACGCACCGTTTATTCGCCATTCGAGCATTGACCTAAGGATGACTTTGATACGTTCTCCTCTCCAATCCTCCGCTCTATCAACTGAGCAATCGAGGCGAAGCATTGAAGCCCACAGTCTTTGCTGTTTGTTGGCCATGCACCTTCAGACGTCAAGGGCTTCACCTGCCTCTTCATGCCACACACTGGCGCACTGCGAGCCACCTGCTTTCTCTGCCGGTTGGGCCTGTGGTGTCACGGCAAACGTGACTGGCTACGGATCGGAGGCTGACGTCTCGTACTCATGTCTAGCTCGAAGGTTTCTGCAAACAATGCATTGTGGCCTGATGTACCTTGTACTCTTGCCTAATTGGTTATGCTATCTGCCAAGCGTCACAGCATGCCTTCTTAGCGCAGTCGGCAACGTGTCACTCTCATCGTCCGAAGGTCTTGAGTTGAATCCGCACACAGGCCAGAGAGCTTTGCACATTCTTTGCATGCACTCACCTCACATTTCCATCGCCGCTGCCGGCAAAAATCGAGACATCTTGCTTTGCTGCCGCACCCCATTCATTTGGCCTCTCTGTGTGGCAGCACATGGCAGCACTCTGGACATTTGTGAACTGTGGGCTCAGCGACACAACTGCTCTGCCTGATGCTTTGTCCCCAGGTAAAATGCAAACCGGAGAAGGTGGCCATCCGTCTCACTGCCACACACATGCAAAGTGAGCGTTCTGCTATTTGATCTCATTCCCCCACGCAGGCTTGAGCCCAGCCGACGAGGGTTTTGCAGTGTGCCTTCTTAGCGCAGTAGGCAGCGCGTCAGTCTCATAATCTGAAGGTCCTGAGTTCAATCCTCAGAGAGGGCAATGTGCTTGGTGTCTTCTTTTCTTGCATTCAGATCAGATTTACAACTCTGCTGCTGGCAACATCAAGACACCTTGCTTTCCGCTGCGCTCACAAAACTTTTGGCCTCGCTCTGTAGCAGCACATGGAGGTTCTGCAGATTTGTGAACTGTGGGCTCAACAAACAAACTGCCGCCTCTCAAGCCTTTGCCCTAGGAGGACGCCAAAGTGGAGAATGTGGGCATCGATCCCACTACCTCTCGCATGCAAAGCGAGCGCTCTACCATTTGAGCTAATTCCCCCACACAGTCAGGTTCTTGGCTCACGCTTGCTGCCCAGGATCTCCTCAGCACTTGTCTCCAAGACGATCCTGGGCCAGCAGAGCAATTCTGCATAGGGTCGGCCTGTGGCCTGAGCACAGCCATATTCGCTCCAATCAGCATGTATGAACAGCAGCAGATTACAGAACCAGCAGGATGCTAAACCACAGTGGCAATGAAAGAAACAGTGAAGAGCCCGAGCTTGAAGATTCCAAGCAAGTCGAGCAGAAACTAGCAGTCGCCACAAGTGTGAGGGAGCAGCCGAGAGCCCTGTCTCAGTGCTAGAAGTCTTCTTTTGCTTTCAGCTCAGTGCTCCGTGATTGGACGCATTGCTGCTCAAAGGTGCCCCCTGCTGCTCTTCAGGTGCAACTGCAGAAGACTCACCGCCGTGTACGGGCTGTTTTCAGACGGGGAAAGATGGCTCCTGTGCCATGACGGCAACATGTTATGCTGTAATCTAGGTAGCAAGTTAAGAATTCTGCTTTCAGCTAAGCGTTGCTTACCACACGTTTGTTCGAAAACCACACACGCACACACACGCACCGTTTATTCGCCATTCGAGCAGTGACCTAAGGATGACTTTGATATGTTCTCCTCTCCAGTCCTCCGCTCTATCAACTGAGCAATCGAGGCGAAGCATTGAAGCCCACAGTCTTTGCTGTTTGTTGGCCATGCACCTTTAGACGTCGAGGGCTTCACCTGCCTCTTCATGCCACACACTCGGGCACTGCGAGCCACCTGCTTTCTCTGCTGGTTGGGCCTGTGGTGTCACGGCATACGTGACTGACTACGGATCGGAGGCTGACGTCTCGTACTCATGTCTAGCTCGAGGGTTTCTGCAAGCATTGCATTGTGGCCTGATGTACCTTGTTCTCTGGCCTAATTGGTTCTGCTATCTGCCAAGCGTCACAGCATGCCTTCTTAGCGCATTCGGCAGCGTGTCACTCTCATCATCCGAAGGTCTTGAGTTGAATCCGTACAGAGGCCAGAGTGTTTTGCACCTTCTTTGCATGCACTCACCTCACATTTCCATCGCCGCTGCCGGCAAAAATCGAGACATCTTGCTTTGCTGCCGCACCCCATTCATTTGGCCTCTCTGTGTGGCAGCACATGGCAGCACTCTGGACATTTGTGAACTGTGGGCTCAGCGACACAACTGCTCTGCCTGAAGCTTTGTCCCCAGGTAAAATGCAAACTGGACAAGGTGGCCATCCATCTCACTGCCACACACATGCAAAGTGAGCGTTCTGCTATTTGATCTAATTCCCCCACGCAGGCTGGAGCCCAGCTGACGAGGGCCTTGCAGTGTTCCATCTTAGTGCAGTAGGCAGTGTGTCAGACTCATAATCTGAAGGTCCTGAGTTCAATCCTCAGAGAGGGCTTGGTGCATTCTTTTCTTGCATTCAGATCAGATTTCCAACTCTGCTGCTGGCAAAAATCAAGACACCTTGCTTGCCGCAGCGCTCGCAAAACATTTGGCCTCGCTCTGCAGCAGCACATGGAGGTTCTGCAGATTTGTGAACTGTGGGCTCAACAAAAAAACTGCTGCGTCTCAAGCTTTTCCCTGAGGGGAACGCCAAAGTGGAGAATGTGGGCATCGATCCCACTACCTCTCGCATGCTAAGCGAGCGCTCTACCATTTGAGCTAATTCCCCCACACTGTCGGGTGCTTTGCTCACACTTGCTGCCCAGGATCTTATCAGCACCTGTCTCCAAGACGATCCTGGGCCAGCAGAGCAATTCTGCATAGGGTCGGCCTGCGGCCTGAGCACAGCCATACTTCGCTCCAATCAGCATGTACGAACAGCAGCAGCTTACAGCACCAGCAAGATGCTAAACCACAGTGGCAATGAAAGAAACAGTGAAGAGCCCGAGCTTGAAGATTCCAAGCAAGTCGAGCAGAAACTAGCAGTCGCCACAAGTGTGAGGGAGCAGCCGAGAGCCCTGTCTCAGTGATAGAAGTCTTCTTTTGCTTTCAGCTCAGTGCTCCGTGATTGGACGCATTGCTGCTGAAAGGTGCACCCTGCTGCTCATCAGGTGCAACTGCAGAAGTCTCACCGCCGTGTACGGGCTGTTTTCAGACGGGGAAAGATGGCTCCTGGGCCATGAAGGCAACATGGTAAGCTGTAATCTAGGTAGCAAGTTAAGAATTCTGCTTTCAGCTAAGCGTTGCTTACCACACGCTTGTTCGAAAACCACACACGCACACACACGCACCGTTTATTCGCCATTCGAGCATTGACCTAAGGATGACTTTGATACGTTCTCCTCTCCAATCCTCCGCTCTATCAACTGAGCAATCGAGGCGAAGCATTGAAGCCCACAGTCTTTGCTGTTTGTTGGCCATGCACCTTCAGACGTCAAGGGCTTCACCTGCCTCTTCATGCCACACACTGGCGCACTGCGAGCCACCTGCTTTCTCTGCCGGTTGGGCCTGTGGTGTCACGGCAAACGTGACTGGCTACGGATCGGAGGCTGACGTCTCGTACTCATGTCTAGCTCGAAGGTTTCTGCAAACAATGCATTGTGGCCTGATGTACCTTGTACTCTTGCCTAATTGGTTATGCTATCTGCCAAGCGTCACAGCATGCCTTCTTAGCGCAGTCGGCAACGTGTCACTCTCATCGTCCGAAGGTCTTGAGTTGAATCCGCACACAGGCCAGAGAGCTTTGCACATTCTTTGCATGCACTCACCTCACATTTCCATCGCCGCTGCCGGCAAAAATCGAGACATCTTGCTTTGCTGCCGCACCCCATTCATTTGGCCTCTCTGTGTGGCAGCACATGGCAGCACTCTGGACATTTGTGAACTGTGGGCTCAGCGACACAACTGCTCTGCCTGATGCTTTGTCCCCAGGTAAAATGCAAACCGGAGAAGGTGGCCATCCGTCTCACTGCCACACACATGCAAAGTGAGCGTTCTGCTATTTGATCTCATTCCCCCACGCAGGCTTGAGCCCAGCCGACGAGGGTTTTGCAGTGTGCCTTCTTAGCGCAGTAGGCAGCGCGTCAGTCTCATAATCTGAAGGTCCTGAGTTCAATCCTCAGAGAGGGCAATGTGCTTGGTGTCTTCTTTTCTTGCATTCAGATCAGATTTACAACTCTGCTGCTGGCAACATCAAGACACCTTGCTTTCCGCTGCGCTCACAAAACTTTTGGCCTCGCTCTGTAGCAGCACATGGAGGTTCTGCAGATTTGTGAACTGTGGGCTCAACAAAGAAACTGCCGCCTCTCAAGCCTTTGCCCTAGGAGGACGCCAAAGTGGAGAATGTGGGCATCGATCCCACTACCTCTCGCATGCAAAGCGAGCGCTCTACCATTTGAGCTAATTCCCCCACACAGTCAGGTGCTTTGCTCACGCTTGCTGCCCAGGATCTCCTCAGCACTTGTCTCCAAGACGATCCTGGGCCAGCAGAGCAATTCTGCATAGGGTCGGCCTGTGGCCTGAGCACAGCCATATTCGCTCCAATCAGCATGTATGAACAGCAGCAGATTACAGAACCAGCAGGATGCTAAACCACAGTGGCAATGAAAGAAACAGTGAAGAGCCCGAGCTTGAAGATTCCAAGCAAGTCGAGCAGAAACTAGCAGTCGCCACAAGTGTGAGGGAGCAGCCGAGAGCCCTGTCTCAGTGATAGAAGTCTTCTTTTGCTTTCAGCTCAGTGCTCCGTGATTGGACGCATTGCTGCTCAAAGGTGCCCCCTGCTGCTCTTCAGGTGCAACTGCAGAAGACTCACCGCCGTGTACGGGCTGTTTTCAGACGGGGAAAGATGGCTCTTGTGCCATGACGGCAACATGTTATGCTGTAATCTAGGTAGCAAGTTAAGAATTCTGCTTTCAGCTAAGCGTTGCTTACCACACGTTTGTTCGAAAACCACACACGCACACACAC
This sequence comes from Cetorhinus maximus, assembly GCF_964194155.1. Lineage (NCBI taxonomy): Eukaryota > Metazoa > Chordata > Chondrichthyes > Lamniformes > Cetorhinidae > Cetorhinus > Cetorhinus maximus. The sequence goes on from NW_027598021.1 coordinate 43,894, forward strand.
GCACCGTTTATTCGCCATTCGAGCAGTGACCTAAGGATGACTTTGATATGTTCTCCTCTCCAGTCCTCCGCTCTATCAACTGAGCAATCGAGGCGAAGCATTGAAGCCCACAGTCTTTGCTGTTTGTTGGCCATGCACCTTTAGACGTCGAGGGCTTCACCTGCCTCTTCATGCCACACACTCGGGCACTGCGAGCCACCTGCTTTCTCTGCTGGTTGGGCCTGTGGTGTCACGGCATACGTGACTGACTACGGATCGGAGGCTGACGTCTCGTACTCATGTCTAGCTCGAGGGTTTCTGCAAGCATTGCATTGTGGCCTGATGTACCTTGTTCTCTGGCCTAATTGGTTCTGCTATCTGCCAAGCGTCACAGCATGCCTTCTTAGCGCATTCGGCAGCGTGTCACTCTCATCATCCGAAGGTCTTGAGTTGAATCCGTACAGAGGCCAGAGTGTTTTGCAACTTCTTTGCATGCATTCACCTCACATTTCCATCGCCGCTGCCGGCAAAAATCGAGACATCTTGCTTTGCTGCCGCACCCCATTCATTTGGCCTCTCTGTGTGGCAGCACATGGCAGCACTCTGGACATTTGTGAACTGTGGGCTCAGCGACACAACTGCTCTGCCTGAAGCTTTGTCCCCAGGTAAAATGCAAACTGGACAAGGTGGCCATCCATCTCACTGCCACACACATGCAAAGTGAGCGTTCTGCTATTTGATCTAATTCCCCCACGCAGGCTGGAGCCCAGCTGACGAGGGCCTTGCAGTGTTCCATCTTAGTGCAGTAGGCAGTGTGTCAGACTCATAATCTGAAGGTCCTGAGTTCAATCCTCAGAGAGGGCTCGGTGCATTCTTTTCTTGCATTCAGATCAGATTTCCAACTCTGCTGCTGGCAAAAATCAAGACACCTTGCTTGCCGCAGCGCTCGCAAAACATTTGGCCTCGCTCTGCAGCAGCACATGGAGGTTCTGCAGATTTGTGAACTGTGGGCTCAACAAAAAAACTGCTGCGTCTCAAGCTTTTCCCTGAGGGGAACGCCAAAGTGGAGAATGTGGGCATCGATCCCACTACCTCTCGCATGCTAAGCGAGCGCTCTACCATTTGAGCTAATTCCCCCACACTGTCGGGTGCTTTGCTCACACTTGCTGCCCAGGATCTTATCAGCACCTGTCTCCAAGACGATCCTGGGCCAGCAGAGCAATTCTGCATAGGGTCGGCCTGCGGCCTGAGCACAGCCATACTTCGCTCCAATCAGCATGTACGAACAGCAGCAGCTTACAGCACCAGCAAGATGCTAAACCACAGTGGCAATGAAAGAAACAGTGAAGAGCCCGAGCTTGAAGATTCCAAGCAAGTCGAGCAGAAACTAGCAGTCGCCACAAGTGTGAGGGAGCAGCCGAGAGCCCTGTCTCAGTGATAGAAGTCTTCTTTTGCTTTCAGCTCAGTGCTCCGTGATTGGACGCATTGCTGCTCAAAGGTGCACCCTGCTGCTCATCAGGTGCAACTGCAGAAGTCTCACCGCCGTGTACGGGCTGTTTTCAGACGGGGAAAGATGGCTCCTGGGCCATGAAGGCAACATGGTAAGCTGTAATCTAGGTAGCAAGTTAAGAATTCTGCTTTCAGCTAAGCGTTGCTTACCACACGCTTGTTCGAAAACCACACACGCACACACACGCACCGTTTATTCGCCATTCGAGCATTGACCTAAGGATGACTTTGATACGTTCTCCTCTCCAATCCTCCGCTCTATCAACTGAGCAATCGAGGCGAAGCATTGAAGCCCACAGTCTTTGCTGTTTGTTGGCCATGCACCTTCAGACGTCAAGGGCTTCACCTGCCTCTTCATGCCACACACTGGCGCACTGCGAGCCACCTGCTTTCTCTGCCGGTTGGGCCTGTGGTGTCACGGCAAACGTGACTGGCTACGGATCGGAGGCTGACGTCTCGTACTCATGTCTAGCTCGAAGGTTTCTGCAAACAATGCATTGTGGCCTGATGTACCTTGTACTCTTGCCTAATTGGTTATGCTATCTGCCAAGCGTCACAGCATGCCTTCTTAGCGCAGTCGGCAACGTGTCACTCTCATCGTCCGAAGGTCTTGAGTTGAATCCGCACACAGGCCAGAGAGCTTTGCACATTCTTTGCATGCACTCACCTCACATTTCCATCGCCGCTGCCGGCAAAAATCGAGACATCTTGCTTTGCTGCCGCACCCCATTCATTTGGCCTCTCTGTGTGGCAGCACATGGCAGCACTCTGGACATTTGTGAACTGTGGGCTCAGCGACACAACTGCTCTGCCTGATGCTTTGTCCCCAGGTAAAATGCAAACCGGAGAAGGTGGCCATCCGTCTCACTGCCACACACATGCAAAGTGAGCGTTCTGCTATTTGATCTCATTCCCCCACGCAGGCTTGAGCCCAGCCGACGAGGGTTTTGCAGTGTGCCTTCTTAGCGCAGTAGGCAGCGCGTCAGTCTCATAATCTGAAGGTCCTGAGTTCAATCCTCAGAGAGGGCTCGGTGCATTCTTTTCTTGCATTCAGATCAGATTTCCAACTCTGCTGCTGGCAAAAATCAAGACACCTTGCTTGCCGCAGCGCTCGCAAAACATTTGGCCTCGCTCTGCAGCAGCACATGGAGGTTCTGCAGATTTGTGAACTGTGGGCTCAACAAAAAAACTGCTGCGTCTCAAGCCTTTCCCTGAGGGGAATGCCAAAGTGGAGAATGTGGGCATCGATCCCACTACCTCTCGCATGCTAAGCGAGCGCTCTACCATTTGAGCTAATTCCCCCACACTGTTGGGTGATTTGCTCACACTTGCTGCCCAGGATCTTATCAGCACCTGTCTCCAAGACGATCCTGGGCCAGCAGAGCAATTCTGCATAGGGTCGGCCTGCGGCCTGAGCACAGCCATACTTCGCTCCAATCAGCATGTACGAACAGCAGCAGCTTACAGCACCAGCAGGATGCTAAACCACAGTGGCAATGAAAGAAACAGTGAAGAGCCCGAGCTTGAAGATTCCAAGCAAGTCGAGCAGAAACTAGCAGTCGCCACAAGTGTGAGGGAGCAGCCGAGAGCCCTGTCTAAGTGATAGAAGTCTTCTTTTGCTTTCAGCTCAGTGCTCCGTGATTGGACGCATTGCTGCTCAAAGGTGCCCCCTGCTGCTCTTCAGGTGCAACTGCAGAAGACTCACCGCCGTGTACGGGCTGTTTTCAGACGGGGAAAGATGGCTCCTGTGCCATGACGGCAACATGTTATGCTGTAATCTAGGTAGCAAGTTAAGAATTCTGCTTTCAGCTAAGCGTTGCTTACCACACGTTTGTTCGAAAACCACACACGCACACACACGCACCGTTTATTCGCCATTCGAGCAGTGACCTAAGGATGACTTTGATATGTTCTCCTCTCCAGTCCTCCGCTCTATCAACTGAGCAATCGAGGCGAAGCATTGAAGCCCACAGTCTTTGCTGTTTGTTGGCCATGCACCTTTAGACGTCGAGGGCTTCACCTGCCTCTTCATGCCACACACTCGGGCACTGCGAGCCACCTGCTTTCTCTGCTGGTTGGGCCTGTGGTGTCACGGCATACGTGACTGACTACGGATCGGAGGCTGACGTCTCGTACTCATGTCTAGCTCGAAGGTTTCTGCAAACAATGCATTGTGGCCTGATGTACCTTGTACTCTTGCCTAATTGGTTATGCTATCTGCCAAGCGTCACAGCATGCCTTCTTAGCGCAGTCGGCAACGTGTCACTCTCATCATCCGAAGGTCTTGAGTTGAATCCGCACAGAGGCCAGAGAGCTTTGCACATTCTTTGCATGCACTCACCTCACATTTCCATCGCCGCTGCCGGCAAAAATCGAGACATCTTGCTTTGCTGCCGCACCCCATTCATTTGGCCTCTCTGTGTGGCAGCACATGGCAGCACTCTGGACATTTGTGAACTGTGGGCTCAGCGACACAACTGCTCTGCCTGATGCTTTGTCCCCAGGTAAAATGCAAACCGGAGAAGGTGGCCATCCGTCTCACTGCCACACACATGCAAAGTGAGCGTTCTGCTATTTGATCTAATTCCCCCACGCAGGCTTGAGCCCAGCTGACGAGGGTTTTGCAGTGTGCCTTCTTAGCGCAGTAGGCAGTGTGTCAGTCTCATAATCTGAAGGTCCTGAGTTCAATCCTCAGAGAGGGCAATGTGCTTGGTGTCTTCTTTTCTTGCATTCAGATCAGATTTACAACTCTGCTGCTGTCAACATCAAGACACCTTGCTTTCCGCTGCGCTCACAAAACTTTTGGCCTCGCTCTGTAGCAGCACATGGAGGTTCTGCAGATTTGTGAACTGTGGACTCAACAAAGAAACTGCCGCCTCTCAAGCCTTTGCCCTAGGAGGACGCCAAAGTGGAGAATGTGGGCATCGATCCCACTACCTCTCGCATGCAAAGCGAGCGCTCTACCATTTGAGCTAATTCCCCCACACAGTCAGGTGCTTTGCTCACGCTTGCTGCCCAGGATCTCCTCAGCACTTGTCTCCAAGACGATCCTGGGCCAGCAGAGCAATTCTGCATAGGGTCGGCCTGTGGCCTGAGCACAGCCATATTCGCTCCAATCAGCATGTATGAACAGCAGCAGATTACAGAACCAGCAGGATGCTAAACCACAGTGGCAATGAAAGAAACAGTGAAGAGCCGAGCTTGAAGATTCCAAGCAAGTCGAGCAGAAACTAGCAGTCGCCACAAGTGTGAGGGAGCAGCCGAGAGCCCTGTCTCAGTGATAGAAGTCTTCTTTTGCTTTCAGCTCAGTGCTCCGTGATTGGACGCATTGCTGCTCAAAGGTGCCCCCTGCTGCTCTTCAGGTGCAACTGCAGAAGACTCACCGCCGTGTACGGGCTGTTTTCAGACGGGGAAAGATGGCTCCTGTGCCATGACGGCAACATGTTATGCTGTAATCTAGGTAGCAAGTTAAGAATTCTGCTTTCAGCTAAGCGTTGCTTACCACACGTTTGTTCGAAAACCACACACGCACACACACGCACCGTTTATTCGCCATTCGAGCAGTGACCTAAGGATGACTTTGATATGTTCTCCTCTCCAGTCCTCCGCTCTATCAACTGAGCAATCGAGGCGAAGCATTGAAGCCCACAGTCTTTGCTGTTTGTTGGCCATGCACCTTTAGACGTCGAGGGCTTCACCTGCCTCTTCATGCCACACACTCGGGCACTGCGAGCCACCTGCTTTCTCTGCTGGTTGGGCCTGTGGTGTCACGGCATACGTGACTGACTACGGATCGGAGGCTGACGTCTCGTACTCATGTCTAGCTCGAGGGTTTCTGCAAGCATTGCATTGTGGCCTGATGTACCTTGTTCTCTGGCCTAATTGGTTCTGCTATCTGCCAAGCGTCACAGCATGCCTTCTTAGCGCATTCGGCAGCGTGTCACTCTCATCGTCCGAAGGTCTTGAGTTGAATCCGTACAGAGGCCAGAGTGTTTTGCACATTCTTTGCATGCACTCACCTCACATTTCCATCGCCGCTGCCGGCAAAAATCGAAACATCTTGCTTTGCTGCAGCACCCCATTCATTTGGCCTCTCTGTGTGGCAGCACATGGCAGCACTCTGGACATTTGTGAACTGTGGGCTCAGCGACACAACTGCTCTGCCTGAAGCTTTGTCCCCAGGTAAAATGCAAACTGGACAAGGTGGCCATCCATCTCACTGCCACACACATGCAAAGTGAGCGTTCTGCTATTTGATCTAATTCCCCCACGCAGGCTGGAGCCCAGCTGACGAGGGCCTTGCAGTGTTCCATCTTAGTGCAGTAGGCAGTGTGTCAGTCTCATAATCTGAAGGTCCTGAGTTCAATCCTCAGAGAGGGCTCGGTGCATTCTTTTCTTGCATTCAGATCAGATTTCCAACTCTGCTGCTGGCAAAAATCAAGACACCTTGCTTGCCGCAGCGCTCGCAAAACATTTGGCCTCGCTCTGCAGCAGCACATGGAGGTTCTGCAGATTTGTGAACTGTGGGCTCAACAAAAAAACTGCTGCGTCTCAAGCCTTTCCCTGAGGGGAACGCCAAAGTGGAGAATGTGGGCATCGATCCCACTACCTCTCGCATGCTAAGCGAGCGCTCTACCATTTGAGCTAATTCCCCCACACTGTCGGGTGCTTTGCTCACACTTGCTGCCCAGGATCTTATCAGCACCTGTCTCCAAGACGATCCTGGGCCAGCAGAGCAATTCTGCATAGGGTCGGCCTGCGGCCTGAGCACAGCCATACTTCGCTCCAATCAGCATGTACGAACAGCAGCAGCTTACAGCACCAGCAGGATGCTAAACCACAGTGGCAATGAAAGAAACAGTGAAGAGCCCGAGCTTGAAGATTCCAAGCAAGTCGAGCAGAAACTAGCAGTCGCCACAAGTGTGAGGGAGCAGCCGAGAGCCCTGTCTAAGTGATAGAAGTCTTCTTTTGCTTTCAGCTCAGTGCTCCGTGATTGGACGCATTGCTGCTCAAAGGTGCCCCCTGCTGCTCTTCAGGTGCAACTGCAGAAGACTCACCGCCGTGTACGGGCTGTTTTCAGACGGGGAAAGATGGCTCCTGTGCCATGACGGCAACATGTTATGCTGTAATCTAGGTAGCAAGTTAAGAATTCTGCTTTCAGCTAAGCGTTGCTTACCACACGTTTGTTCGAAAACCACACACGCACACACACACACCGTTTATTCGCCATTCGAGCAGTGACCTAAGGATGACTTTGATATGTTCTCCTCTCCAGTCCTCCGCTCTATCAACTGAGCAATCGAGGCGAAGCATTGAAGCCCACAGTCTTTGCTGTTTGTTGGCCATGCACCTTTAGACGTCGAGGGCTTCACCTGCCTCTTCATGCCACACACTCGGGCACTGCGAGCCACCTGCTTTCTCTGCTGGTTGGGCCTGTGGTGTCACGGCATACGTGACTGACTACGGATCGGAGGCTGACGTCTCGTACTCATGTCTAGCTCGAAGGTTTCTGCAAACAATGCATTGTGGCCTGATGTACCTTGTACTCTTGCCTAATTGGTTATGCTATCTGCCAAGCGTCACAGCATGCCTTCTTAGCGCAGTCGGCAACGTGTCACTCTCATCATCCGAAGGTCTTGAGTTGAATCCGCACAGAGGCCAGAGAGCTTTGCACATTCTTTGCATGCACTCACCTCACATTTCCATCGCCGCTGCCGGCAAAAATCGAGACATCTTGCTTTGCTGCCGCACCCCATTCATTTGGCCTCTCTGTGTGGCAGCACATGGCAGCACTCTGGACATTTGTGAACTGTGGGCTCAGCGACACAACTGCTCTGCCTGATGCTTTGTCCCCAGGTAAAATGCAAACCGGAGAAGGTGGCCATCCGTCTCACTGCCACACACATGCAAAGTGAGCGTTCTGCTATTTGATCTCATTCCCCCACGCAGGCTTGAGCCCAGCTGACGAGGGTTTTGCAGTGTGCCTTCTTAGTGCAGTAGGCAGCGTGTCAGTCTCATAATCTGAAGGTCCTGAGTTCAATCCTCAGAGAGGGCAATGTGCTTGGTGTCTTCTTTTCTTGCATTCAGATCAGATTTACAACTCTGCTGCTGGCAACATCAAGACACCTTGCTTTCCGCTGCGCTCACTAAACTTTTGGCCTCGCTCTGTAGCAGCACATGGAGGTTCTGCAGATTTGTGAACTGTGGGCTCAACAAAGAAACTGCCGCCTCTCAAGCCTTTGCCCTAGGAGGACGCCAAAGCGGAGAATGTGGGCATCGATCCCACTACCTCTCGCATGCAAAGCGAGCGCTCTACCATTTGAGCAAATTCCCCCACACAGTCAGGTGCTTTGCTCACGCTTGCTGCCCTGGATCTCCTCAGCACTTGTCTCCAAGACGATCCTGGGCCAGCAGAGCAATTCTGCATAGGGTCGGCCTGTGGCCTGAGCACAGCCATATTCGCTCCAATCAGCATGTATGAACAGCAGCAGATTACAGAACCAGCAGGATGCTAAACCACAGTGGCAATGAAAGAAACAGTGAAGAGCCGAGCTTGAAGATTCCAAGCAAGTCGAGCAGAAACTAGCAGTCGCCACAAGTGTGAGGGAGCAGCCGAGAGCCCTGTCTCAGTGATAGAAGTCTTCTTTTGCTTTCAGCTCAGTGCTCCGTGATTGGACGCATTGCTGCTCAAAGGTGCCCCCTGCTGCTCTTCAGGTGCAACTGCAGAAGACTCACCGCCGTGTACGGGCTGTTTTCAGACGGGGAAAGATGGCTCATGTGCCATGACGGCAACATGTTATGCTGTAATCTAGGTAGCAAGTTAAGAATTCTGCTTTCAGCTAAGCGTTGCTTACCACACGTTTGTTCGAAAACCACACACGCACACACACGCACCGTTTATTCGCCATTCGAGCAGTGACCTAAGGATGACTTTGATATGTTCTCCTCTCCAGTCCTCCGCTCTATCAACTGAGCAATCGAGGCGAAGCATTGAAGCCCACAGTCTTTGCTGTTTGTTGGCCATGCACCTTTAGACGTCGAGGGCTTCACCTGCCTCTTCATGCCACACACTCGGGCACTGCGAGCCACCTGCTTTCTCTGCTGGTTGGGCCTGTGGTGTCACGGCATACGTGACTGACTACGGATCGGAGGCTGACGTCTCGTACTCATGTCTAGCTCGAGGGTTTCTGCAAGCATTGCATTGTGGCCTGATGTACCTTGTTCTCTGGCCTAATTGGTTCTGCTATCTGCCAAGCGTCACAGCATGCCTTCTTAGCGCATTCGGCAGCGTGTCACTCTCATCGTCCGAAGGTCTTGAGTTGAATCCGTACAGAGGCCAGAGTGTTTTGCACATTCTTTGCATGCACTCACCTCACATTTCCATCGCCGCTGCCGGCAAAAATCGAAACATCTTGCTTTGCTGCAGCACCCCATTCATTTGGCCTCTCTGTGTGGCAGCACATGGCAGCACTCTGGACATTTGTGAACTGTGGGCTCAGCGACACAACTGCTCTGCCTGAAGCTTTGTCCCCAGGTAAAATGCAAACTGGACAAGGTGGCCATCCATCTCACTGCCACACACATGCAAAGTGAGCGTTCTGCTATTTGATCTAATTCCCCCACGCAGGCTGGAGCCCAGCTGACGAGGGCCTTGCAGTGTTCCATCTTAGTGCAGTAGGCAGTGTGTCAGTCTCATAATCTGAAGGTCCTGAGTTCAATCCTCAGAGAGGGCTCGGTGCATTCTTTTCTTGCATTCAGATCAGATTTCCAACTCTGCTGCTGGCAAAAATCAAGACACCTTGCTTGCCGCAGCGCTCGCAAAACATTTGGCCTCGCTCTGCAGCAGCACATGGAGGTTCTGCAGATTTGTGAACTGTGGGCTCAACAAAAAAACTGCTGCGTCTCAAGCCTTTCCCTGAGGGGAACGCCAAAGTGGAGAATGTGGGCATCGATCCCACTACCTCTCGCATGCTAAGCGAGCGCTCTACCATTTGAGCTAATTCCCCCACACTGTCGGGTGCTTTGCTCACACTTGCTGCCCAGGATCTTATCAGCACCTGTCTCCAAGACGATCCTGGGCCAGCAGAGCAATTCTGCATAGGGTCGGCCTGCGGCCTGAGCACAGCCATACTTCGCTCCAATCAGCATGTACGAACAGCAGCAGCTTACAGCACCAGCAGGATGCTAAACCACAGTGGCAATGAAAGAAACAGTGAAGAGCCCGAGCTTGAAGATTCCAAGCAAGTCGAGCAGAAACTAGCAGTCGCCACAAGTGTGAGGGAGCAGCCGAGAGCCCTGTCTAAGTGATAGAAGTCTTCTTTTGCTTTCAGCTCAGTGCTCCGTGATTGGACGCATTGCTGCTCAAAGGTGCCCCCTGCTGCTCTTCAGGTGCAACTGCAGAAGACTCACCGCCGTGTACGGGCTGTTTTCAGACGGGGAAAGATGGCTCCTGTGCCATGACGGCAACATGTTATGCTGTAATCTAGGTAGCAAGTTAAGAATTCTGCTTTCAGCTAAGCGTTGCTTACCACACGTTTGTTCGAAAACCACACACGCACACACACGCACCGTTTATTCGCCATTCGAGCAGTGACCTAAGGATGACTTTGATATGTTCTCCTCTCCAGTCCTCCGCTCTATCAACTGAGCAATCGAGGCGAAGCATTGAAGCCCACAGTCTTTGCTGTTTGTTGGCCATGCACCTTTAGACGTCGAGGGCTTCACCTGCCTCTTCATGCCACACACTCGGGCACTGCGAGCCACCTGCTTTCTCTGCTGGTTGGGCCTGTGGTGTCACGGCATACGTGACTGACTACGGATCGGAGGCTGACGTCTCGTACTCATGTCTAGCTCGAAGGTTTCTGCAAACAATGCATTGTGGCCTGATGTACCTTGTACTCTTGCCTAATTGGTTATGCTATCTGCCAAGCGTCACAGCATGCCTTCTTAGCGCAGTCGGCAACGTGTCACTCTCATCATCCGAAGGTCTTGAGTTGAATCCGCACAGAGGCCAGAGAGCTTTGCACATTCTTTGCATGCACTCACCTCACATTTCCATCGCCGCTGCCGGCAAAAATCGAGACATCTTGCTTTGCTGCCGCACCCCATTCATTTGGCCTCTCTGTGTGGCAGCACATGGCAGCACTCTGGACATTTGTGAACTGTGGGCTCAGCGACACAACTGCTCTGCCTGATGCTTTGTCCCCAGGTAAAATGCAAACCGGAGAAGGTGGCCATCCGTCTCACTGCCACACACATGCAAAGTGAGCGTTCTGCTATTTGATCTCATTCCCCCACGCAGGCTTGAGCCCAGCTGACGAGGGTTTTGCAGTGTGCCTTCTTAGTGCAGTAGGCAGCGTGTCAGTCTCATAATCTGAAGGTCCTGAGTTCAATCCTCAGAGAGGGCAATGTGCTTGGTGTCTTCTTTTCTTGCATTCAGATCAGATTTACAACTCTGCTGCTGGCAACATCAAGACACCTTGCTTTCCGCTGCGCTCACTAAACTTTTGGCCTCGCTCTGTAGCAGCACATGGAGGTTCTGCAGATTTGTGAACTGTGGGCTCAACAAAGAAACTGCCGCCTCTCAAGCCTTTGCCCTAGGAGGACGCCAAAGCGGAGAATGTGGGCATCGATCCCACTACCTCTCGCATGCAAAGCGAGCGCTCTACCATTTGAGCAAATTCCCCCACACAGTCAGGTGCTTTGCTCACGCTTGCTGCCCTGGATCTCCTCAGCACTTGTCTCCAAGACGATCCTGGGCCAGCAGAGCAATTCTGCATAGGGTCGGCCTGTGGCCTGAGCACAGCCATATTCGCTCCAATCAGCATGTATGAACAGCAGCAGATTACAGAACCAGCAGGATGCTAAACCACAGTGGCAATGAAAGAAACAGTGAAGAGCCGAGCTTGAAGATTCCAAGCAAGTCGAGCAGAAACTAGCAGTCGCCACAAGTGTGAGGGAGCAGCCGAGAGCCCTGTCTCAGTGATAGAAGTCTTCTTTTGCTTTCAGCTCAGTGCTCCGTGATTGGACGCATTGCTGCTCAAAGGTGCCCCCTGCTGCTCTTCAGGTGCAACTGCAGAAGACTCACCGCCGTGTACGGGCTGTTTTCAGACGGGGAAAGATGGCTCATGTGCCATGACGGCAACATGTTATGCTGTAATCTAGGTAGCAAGTTAAGAATTCTGCTTTCAGCTAAGCGTCGCTTACCACACGTTTGTTCGAAAACCACACACGCACACACACGCACCGTTTATTCGCCATTCGAGCAGTGACCTAAGGATGACTTTGATATGTTCTCCTCTCCAGTCCTCCGCTCTATCAACTGAGCAATCGAGGCGAAGCATTGAAGCCCACAGTCTTTGCTGTTTGTTGGCCATGCACCTTTAGACGTCGAGGGCTTCACCTGCCTCTTCATGCCACACACTCGGGCACTGCGAGCCACCTGCTTTCTCTGCTGGTTGGGCCTGTGGTGTCACGGCATACGTGACTGACTACGGATCGGAGGCTGACGTCTCGTACTCATGTCTAGCTCGAGGGTTTCTGCAAGCATTGCATTGTGGCCTGATGTACCTTGTTCTCTGGCCTAATTGGTTCTGCTATCTGCCAAGCGTCACAGCATGCCTTCTTAGCGCATTCGGCAGCGTGTCACTCTCATCGTCCGAAGGTCTTGAGTTGAATCCGTACAGAGGCCAGAGTGTTTTGCACATTCTTTGCATGCACTCACCTCACATTTCCATCGCCGCTGCCGGCAAAAATCGAAACATCTTGCTTTGCTGCAGCACCCCATTCATTTGGCCTCTCTGTGTGGCAGCACATGGCAGCACTCTGGACATTTGTGAACTGTGGGCTCAGCGACACAACTGCTCTGCCTGAAGCTTTGTCCCCAGGTAAAATGCAAACTGGACAAGGTGGCCATCCATCTCACTGCCACACACATGCAAAGTGAGCGTTCTGCTATTTGATCTAATTCCCCCACGCAGGCTGGAGCCCAGCTGACGAGGGCCTTGCAGTGTTCCATCTTAGTGCAGTAGGCAGTGTGTCAGTCTCATAATCTGAAGGTCCTGAGTTCAATCCTCAGAGAGGGCTCGGTGCATTCTTTTCTTGCATTCAGATCAGATTTCCAACTCTGCTGCTGGCAAAAATCAAGACACCTTGCTTGCCGCAGCGCTCGCAAAACATTTGGCCTCGCTCTGCAGCAGCACATGGAGGTTCTGCAGATTTGTGAACTGTGGGCTCAACAAAAAAACTGCTGCGTCTCAAGCCTTTCCCTGAGGGGAACGCCAAAGTGGAGAATGTGGGCATCGATCCCACTACCTCTCGCATGCTAAGCGAGCGCTCTACCATTTGAGCTAATTCCCCCACACTGTCGGGTGCTTTGCTCACACTTGCTGCCCAGGATCTTATCAGCACCTGTCTCCAAGACGATCCTGGGCCAGCAGAGCAATTCTGCATAGGGTCGGCCTGCGGCCTGAGCACAGCCATACTTCGCTCCAATCAGCATGTACGAACAGCAGCAGCTTACAGCACCAGCAGGATGCTAAACCACAGTGGCAATGAAAGAAACAGTGAAGAGCCCGAGCTTGAAGATTCCAAGCA
>NW_027598022.1:0-56937 GCF_964194155.1 Cetorhinus maximus
ACCCGTTTCCTTTCCCCTTCTCACCTCTCCTAGCCTCTTCCCTTCTCTCCCCTCACTCACTCTCCTGCCTGTATCACTCTCCCCTCACTCACTCACTCTCCTGCCTGTATCACTCTCCCCTCACTCGCCCTCCTGCCTGTATCACTCTCCCCTCACTCGCCCTCCTGCCTGTATCACTCTCCCCTCACTCGCCCTCCTGCCTGTATCACTCGCCCTCCTGCCTGTATCACTCGCCCTCCTGCCTGTATCACTCGCCCTCCTGCCTGTATCACTCGCCCTCCTGCCTGTATCACTCGCCCTCCTGCCTGTATCACTCTCCCTCCTGCCTGTATCACTCTCCCTCCTGCCTGTATCACTCTCCCTCCTGCCTGTATCACTCTCCCCTCACTCGCCCTCCTGCCTGTATCACTCTCCCGTCACTCACACTCCTGCCTGTATCACTCTCCCCTCACTCGCCCTCCTGCCTGTATCACTCTCCCCTCACTCGCCCTCCTGCCTGTATCACTCTCCCCTCACTCGCCCTCCTGCCTGTATCACTCTCCCCTCACTCGCCCTCCTGCCTGTATCACTCTTCCCTCACTCACCCTCCTGCCTGTATCACTCTCCCCTCACTCGCCCTCCTGCCTGTATCACTCTCCCCTCACTCGCCCTCCTGCCTGTATCACTCTCCCCTCACTCGCCCTCCTGCCTGTATCACTCTCCCCTCACTCGCCCTCCTGCCTGTATCACTCTCCCCTCACTCGCCCTCCTGCCTGTATCACTCTCCCTCACTCACCCTCCTGCCTGTATCACTCTCCCCTCACTCACCCTCCTGCCTGTATCACTCTCCCCTCACTCACTCTCCTGCCTGTATCACTTTCCCCTCACTCACCCTCCTGCCTGTATCACTCCCCCCTCACTCACTCTCCTGCCTGTATCACTCTCCCCTCACTCACTCTCCTGCCTGTATCACTCTCCCCTCACTCACCCTCCTGCCTGTATCACTCTCCCCTCACTCACTCTCCTGCCTGTATCACTCTCCCCTCACTCACCCTCCTGCCTGTATCACTCTCCCCTCACTCACTCTCCTGCCTGTATCACTCTCCCGTCACTCACTCTCCTGCCTGTATCACTCTCCCATCACTCACTCTCCTGCCTGTATCACTCTCCCATCACTCACCCTCCTGCCTGTATCACTCTCCCCTCACTCACCCTCCTGCCTGTATCACTCTCCCCTCACTCACCCTCCTGCCTGTATCACTCTCCCCTCACTCGCCCTCCTGCCTGTATCACTCTCCCCTCGTTCGCCCTCCTGCCTGTATCACTCTCCCCTCGCTCCCCCTCCTGCCTGTATCACTCTCCCCTCACTCGCCCTCCTGCCTGTATCACTCTCCCTTCACTCCCCCTCCTGCCTGTATCACTCTCCCCTCACTCCCCCTCCTACCTGTATCACTCCCCCCTCACTCACCCTCCTGCCTGTATCACTCTCCCCTCACTCACCCTCCTGCCTGTATCACTCTCCCCTCACTCACTCTCCTGCCTGTATCACTCTCCCCTCACTCGCCCTCCTGCCTGTATCACTCTCCCCTCACTCACCCTCCTGCCTGTATCACTCTCCCCTCGCTCCCCCTCCTGCCTGTATCACTCTCCCCTCACTCGCCCTCCTGCCTGTATGACTCTCCCCTCACTCCCCCTTCTGCCTGTATCACTCTCCCCTAACTCCCCCTCCTGCCTGTATCACTCCCCCCTCACTCACCCTCCTGCCTGTATCACTCTCCCATCACTCGCCCTCCTGCCTGTATCACTCTCCCCTCACTCACCCTCCTGCCTGTATCACTCTCCCCTCACTCACCCTCCTGCCTGTATCACTCTCCCCTCACTCGCCCTCCTGCCTGTATCACTCTCCCCTCACTCGCCCTCCTGCCTGTATCACTCCCCCCTCACTCACCCTCCTGCCTGTATCACTCTCCCCTCACTCACCCTCCTGCCTGTATCGCTCTCCCCTCGCTCGCCCTCCTGCCTGTATCACTCTCCCCTCGCCCTCCTGCCTGTATCACTCTCCCCTCGCCCTCCTGCCTGTATCACTCTCCCCTCGCCCTCCTGCCTTTATCCCTCTACCACTCACCTGTCCTGCATGTAGCCGTTCCTACAGATACACTCGAATCCCTGTAGCTTATCGGTGCAGTTCTGGGTATCATCACAGTTGTGGTGCCCATTCAGACACTCGTTCTCTGGTGGGCAGGACATGAAGGCCCAGGTTCCATCTGAGTCTGGGCAGCTCTGGCTGCCATCTGTGGGCCACAAACAAACAACCACTGGAATTCTGCAGGGAAAACATTTTGGAAGCTTTTCACTGGCTGCTCCCCACACAGGACACCGATTCTCCCACCGCCTGTCCGCAGACCGCCTGTCCGCAGACCGGACACCGATTCTCCCACCGCCTGTTCGCAGACCGGACACCGATTCTCCCACCGCCTGTCCGCAGACCGGACATCGATTCTCCTTCCGCTTGTCCCCACACAGGACACAGGTTCCCAACCACCCCTCCCCACAAAGGTTCCCAACTGCCCATCCACGCACAGGCTCCCAACCGCCTGTCCTGGCACAGGTTCTCCTTCTGCCTGTCCCCATATGGGACACAGGCCTCCCTCCACCTGTCACCACACATGACACAGGCCTCCCCTCTGTCTATCCACACACAGGAAACAGACTTCCCTTCACCTGTACCCCCCAAAGAACACAGGTTCTCACTGCCTGTCTCTGCACAGAACACAGGTTCCCAACTGTCTGTCCCCCACACAGAATACAGGTTCCCAATTGCCTGTCCCCACATAGGTTCCCAACCGCCTGTCCCTGCACAGGACACAGGTTCCCAACCGCCGCCCATCCCTGTAGAGGGCACAGGTTCCCAGCTGCCTGTCCCTGCACAGGACACAGGTTCCCAACCGCCGCCCATCCCTGTAGAGGGCACAGGTTCCCAACTGCCTGTCCCTGCACAGGACACAGGTTCCCAACTGCCTGTCTCTGCACAGGACACAGGTTCCCTACATCCAGTTCTCACTCTGAACATCGGTCTTTCTCCACCTGTGCGTACTAAGAACACAGACCTCAATCTGCCTGTCTCTACACAAGACACAGACCTTGCTTTACCTGTCCTCACTCAAGACACATGTTCCTCACTGCCTATCCCCACAAAGGACAGAGGCCTCCCTCCACCACTCCCCAGAGGCCTTTCACTGCCTGTACTCACACAGGACACAGGATCCTCCATCTGTCCCCACACAGACACAGGCTATCAATTGCCTATCCCCGCAGAGGCCTTCCTCGACCTGTCATCACACAGGGCACAGGCGACCAACCGCCTGTCCCCACACAGGGCATAGGCCACCAACTGCCTGTCCCCACACGAGACGATGACCTCCCTCTGCCTGTCCCTGCACAGGACACGGGTTTCTGTTCCGCCTACGCCCACAAAAGAGGCACAAGTCCCCCCGCCACCTGCCCAAGGAACACAGTCGGTCAACAGTGCGACTGTCTCCTGCCCAGGGTACATACCGTCCTGAGGCCCATTCAGACCGCCCTGGATACATCTTCCGTTTCCATTGAGGCCTCGGGTGGCACACCAGCCACAGTGAGAGTGTCGGACACAGTGGGAGCACTGATGGTAGCTGGCACATGACAGATTACAGCTGGCTTTCACCCCCTTCAGTAACCGGCCACACATCCCAGCAGCACACTGCATTGGCAGGAAACTTGGACTCATACACTGCGGCACAGAAAGAGACAACAACATCAGATGGCGCATGAGGTGGAGGGGTTGGGGGGGGGAAGAGCGTGTGTTGGAATGGGCTTGGGGGAGGGGTGAGATTTTTTGGGAAGGCTTCAGGAATGTTGTGGCTGGCTTGGTGTGGGCAGGGGGAGTGGGTGGAAGAGGGAGTGTTGAGAGTCTCAGAGAGAGAAAGCGTTAGATGGTGGGTGAGGTGAGGGACCGGGGGACAGTGTATTGGGGGAGGGGGTAGAGTGTTAGAGGGTGGGGGGGAGTGGGTGGAACTGTGGGGAGAGAGGGAGACAGATGGGAAGGTGGGCACGTGCCCTCAGGGCCCATGTCCAATAAAAACTCCCTCAGCTTCTGCACCAAGTGACTTCCCATCCTTGGTGGTTTCAGACTCCATATCAATTCATCATGTTCTCTTATCCTCCCTAAATCTCTGCATCCAAGCAAACTCCCCAGCCCGTATTCACCGCTGCCCCACTGACCCTGCCTGGCTAGGTCCACGGAGTTAATCACAGATAAGGCCATCTCTCTCCTCACTATCCTGTATCACTTCCCTCATCCCCTATTCGCAACCTTCCCTCCCTCTATATCTTACAACAAATTCACTTCCAACTGCATGTTCCAAATCCCAAAGCCTTTGACCATCAGTTCACCCCAACATTTCTGTAGCTCCTGATTTGCTCAACCACACTCCCACTCCCATCACCAACGTCCTCATCCCCAATAAAACCATTTCCTCTCTCTGCCCCTGGCCGTTCCCCCTAGAACTACTCTCACCTGGTTCCATTCATATCGGTCTAATGGTAGCCAGAGAGTCACTTGCAATGGTTCCTCCTGCCGCTCCTGCACCATTATCTCCAGTGCCCCCCAAGGATCTACCCTTGGCGCCCCCCTCAACATCATCTCCCCCAGCCCCACTGACCCCCCCAGGATATCTGCTCTCCTCTGATGCTTGCTTTGAGTATTCCCGAGCTACCTGGGGGCCTCAGTTCTTCAATTCCCTCCCAAAATCTCTCCTCCTCTCTTTCCTCCTTTAAGCTGCTCCTTAAAATCCACCACTTTGACCCCAAGCTGGTCATCTGCTGGATTCTCTCTTTATGTGGCTCAGTGTCAAAACTATGCTACTGTGAAGCACTTTGGGACATTTTACGTTAAAGATGCTATATAAATGCAGGTTTTTGTTCTCCTTTGCTAATCTCTTAGTCTTTCAATTACTAAAAGCAAGATTTCTCTGGGGAAGAGTGTGTAGATAGCCTGGATCATGTTGAGATCAAAAAAGAGGAGGTGTTAGGCGTCTTGAAGAATATAAAGGTGGATAAGTCCCCAGGGCCAGATGGGATCTACCCCAGAGTACTGAGGGAGGCAAGGGAGGAGATTGCTGGGGCCTTGACAGAAATCTTTGAATCCTCACTGGCCACGGGTGAGGTCCCAGAGGACTGGAGAATGGTCAATGTTGTTCCATTGTTTAAGAAGGGTAGCAGGGATAATCCAGGAAATTACAGGCCGGTGAACCTTACGTCAGTGGTAGGGAAATTATTGGAGAAGATTCTTCGTGACAGGATTTACTACCATTTGGAAGCAAATGGGCACATTAGTGAGAGGCAGCATGGTTTTGTGAAGGGGAGGTTGTGTCTCACTAACTTGATCGAGTTTTTCGAGGAAGTGACAAAGATGATCGAGGATGGAAGGGCAGTGGATGTTATCTACATGGATTTCAGTAAGGCCTTTGACAAGGTTCCTCATGGCAGACTGGTACAGAAGGTAAAGTCGCACGGGATCATAGGTGAGCTGGCAAGATGGATACAGAATTGGCTTGGTCATAGAAGACAGAGGGTAGCAGTGGAAGGGTGCTTTTCTGAATGGAGAGCTGTGTCTAGTGGAGTTCTGCAGGGATCAGTGCTGGGACCTTTGCTGTTTGTGGTTATACATAAATGATTTGGAGGAAAATGTAACTGGGCTAATTAGTAAGTTTGCAGACGACACTAAGGTTGGAGGAGTTGCAGATAGTGAAGAGGATTGTCAAAGGATACAACGGGATATAGATCGGTTGGAGACTTGGGCGGAGAAATGGCAGATGGAGTTTAATCCGGACAAATGCGAGGTAATGCATTTTGGAAGGTCTAATACAGGCAGGAATTACACAGTAAATGGCAGAACCCTTAAGTGCATCGACGGGCAGAGGGATCTGGGTGTACAGGTCTAGTCAGAAGCTTTTTCCCAGGGTGGAAGAGTCAATTACTAGGGGACATAGATTTAAGGTGAGAGGAGAAAACTATAGAGGAGATGTGCGGGGCAAGTTTTTTACGCAGAGGGTAGTGAGTGTCTGGAATTCGCTGCCAGAGGAGGTGGTGGAAGCAGGTACGATAGTGGTGTTTAAGAGGCAGCTTGACAAATACATGAATAGGATGGGAATAGAGGGATACGGACCCCGGAAGTGCAAAATGTTTTAGTTGACGGGCAATATGATGGGCGCAGGCTTGGAGGGCCGAAGGGCCTGTTCCTGTGCTGTACTTTTCTTTGTTCTTTGTCCTTTCCTACTGTCATCCTTTTTTAAATCTCTGTACCTTGCTCTTCAATTCCAATTTTGCCATCATCTCTTTTGTCATCCAAGGAGTTTCATTACTGGAGAATATACTAGTACTTTAGTGGACTACAACACTATTGACCACGATTTTAAATATTTTCCAATGGTGTCTCAACTCTTCATCAATATTTTTGACCATAGTTCCATTATCATGTCCTCAAATTTAGCATTTATTCCAATATATTACATTATCTTTGTCTTATTATGTCTTTCTCAATCTTATTTTAACCATAATATGTTATGATCGCTATGGTCCAATTGCTCCCCCACACTCATTTTTCTTATCTGCCCTGGCTCATTTACCATTACTTGACGTTTCAGAGCGGTGCTCTTACCTGCTGCAAAGCCAGACTCCAGACACATTGCTGCCAACCCCCGTCTGAGCCATTCGAGCTCAGACACTCACCGCAGGTGGTGAGGTTATGGCATGGCGTTGGGCATGGTTCTGGCGGGCAGGATTCCACGGGCATTGGTGACACGTTGCGCAGAGAGTGGCTGAAGCAGGTCCAGTCGTAGGCGGGACTCACGCTGAGGATCCGGCGGGTCTCGCCTGAGAGACAAGGGTGGGAGCAGGAAATCAGTCATTATCCTAACACTGAACGTGGGGGCAGATGTCCCTTCCTCCCCAATCCTGGATCCGGTGCCAGGGTTTACCCAATGTCACTGGCACTGACCCATTAACAAAAGTAAAACACTGCAGATGCTGGCAATCTGAAATAAAAGCTGGTCTGGCAGTGAAGAGAGTTAATGCTTCAGTTCAGCGGAGAGAGAGTAACAGATGCTGCCAGACCTGCTGAGTACTGGTAGCACTTGCCCTCACTGACCCTTACCTGTACGTTTGAACTGCCGGGTCCACATACACTTCCCAGAAGCAGTGCACTTGCTGCAGTCGGAGGCTTCACATGATATCTCAGAGCAGTTACTGGCCACAAAGATCTCCCTCTGGTTAATGCGGCAGTCATTCTCCTTGGTACAGCTGCCGTTAGTGCTGATACAGGCTCCCTCGGGGCAGTTTGTGCACCATTTACACCTCTAGGGCAAAGAAAGGTAGTGACTGAATCACAGACATCAGTTATTCACACCAACACTTCAATCTTCAAACAGCTTCCCTGCTTATGAAGCTGCCGAGAGAGAAAGTGCACATGTAAGGGGGTAGCAAATGGGCATTCCCCAGGGAGAGAGTGTCAATGTGCATGGCCAAGGGTGGGTGGAGAGTGAGCAGGCCATGGAGGGATGGGGGAGACCTGCCAGGGGTCACGTGAATGCGAGAGTGTGTGTGTGTGTGTGTGTGTGTGTGTGTGTGTGTGTGTGTGTGTGTGTGTGTGAGAGAGAGAGAGAGAGAGAGAGAGAGAGAGAGAGAGAGAGAGAGAGAGAGAGAGAGAGAGAGAGAGAGAGAATGTGCGAGTGTGAATGCGAGTGGGTGTGTGTGAGAGAATGTGAGTGGGTGTGTGTGAGAGAATGTGAGTGGGTGTGTGTGAGAGAATGTGAGTGGGTGTGAGTATGAATGAGAGTGAGTGTGAGTATGAATGTGAGTGGGTATGTGAGAGAGAATGTGAGTGGGTGTGAGTATGAATGTGAGTGGGTGAGAGTATTAATGTGAGTGGGTGTGTGTGAGAGAATGTGAGTGGGTGTGAGTATGAATGTGAGTGAGTCAGAGTATTAATGTGAGTGGGTATGTGAGAGAGAATGTGAGTGGGTGTGAGTATGAATGTGAGTGAGTGAGAGTATTAATGTGAGTGATTGTGAGTATTAATGTGAGTGGGTGTGTGAGAGAATGTGAGTGGGTGTGAGTATGAATGTGAGTGAGTGAGAATATTAATATGAGTGGGTGTGTGTGAGAGAATGTGAGTGGGTGTGAGTATGAATGTGAGTGGGTGTGAGTATGAATGTGAGTGGGTGTGAGTATGAATGTGAGTGGGTGTGAGTATGAATGTGAGTGGGTGTGAGTATGAATGTGAGTGTGTGGTAAGAATGTGAGTGGGTGTGAGTAAGAATGAGTGTGTGAGAGTATTAATGTGGGTGGGTGTGAGTATTAATGTGGGTGGGTGTGAGTATTAATGTGAGTGGGTGTGAGTATTAATGTGAGTGGGTGTGAGTATTAATGTGAGTGGGTGTGTGTGAGAGAATGTGAGTGGGTGTGAGTATGAATGTGAGTGAGTGTGAGTATTAATGTGAGTGAGTGAGAGAATGTGAGTGGGTGTGAGTATGAATGTGAGTGAGTGAGAGTATTAATGTGAGTGGGTGTGTGTGAGAGAATGTGAGTGGGTGTGAGTATGAATGTGAGTGAGTGAGAGTATTAATGTGAGTGGGTATGTGTGAGAGAATGTGAGTAGGTGTGAGTATGAATGTGAGTGAGTGTGAGTATTAATGTGAGTGAGTGAGAGTATTAATGTGAGTGATTGTGAGTATTAATGTGAGTGAGTGAGAGTATTAATGTGAGTGAGTGAGAGTATTAATGTGAGTGGGTGTGAGTATGAATGTGAGTGGGTGAGTGTATTAATGTGAGTGGGTGTGTGTGAGAGAATGTGAGTGGGTGTGAGTATGAATGTGAGTGGGTGAGAGTATGAATGTGAGTGGGTGAGAGTATTAATGTGAGTGGGTATGTGTGAGAGAATGTGAGTGGGTGTGAGTATGAATGTGAGTGGGTGAGAGTATTAATGTGAGTGGGTGTGAGTATGAATGTGAGTGAGTGAGAGTATTAATGTGAGTGGGTGTGAGTATGAATGTGAGTGGGTGTGAGTATGAATGTGAGTGGGTGAGAGTATTAATGTGAGTGTGTGTGAGAGAATGTGAGTGGGTGTGTGAGAGAGAATATGAGTGGGTGTGAGTATGAATGTGAGTGAGTGTGAGTATTAATGTGTGAGTGAGAGAATGTGAGTGGGTGTGAGTATGATTGTAAGTGAGTGTGAGTATTAATGTGAGTGGGTGTGTGTGAGAGCATGTGAGTGGGTGTGAGTATGAATGAGAGTGAGTGTGAGTATTCATGTGAGTGGGTATGTGAGAGAGAATGTGAGTGGGTGTGAGTATTAATGTGAGTGGGTGTGAGTATTAATGTGAGTGGGTGTGAGTATTAATGTGAGTGGGTGTGAGTATGAATGTGAGTAGGTGTGAGTATGAATGTGAGTGGGTGTGAGTATTAATGTGAGTGAGTGAGAGTATTAATGTGAGTGGGTGTGAGTATTAATGTGAGTGGGTGTGAGTATGAACGTGAGTGGGTGTGAGTATGAATGTGAGTGGGTGTGAGTATTAATGTGAGTGAGTGAGAGTATTAATGTGAGTGGGTGTGAGTATTAATGTGAGTGGGTGTGAGTATTAATGTGAGTGGGTGTGAGTATTAATGTGAGTGGGTGTGAGAGAGAGAATGTGAGTGGGTGTGTGAGAGAGAATGTGAGTGGGTGTGTGAGAGAGAATGTGAGTGGGTGTGTGAGAGAGAATGTGAGTGGGTGAGAGTATGAATGCGAGTGAGTGTGAGTATTAATGTGAGTGAGAGAATGTGAGTGGGTGAGAGTATGAATGTGAGTGAGTGAGAGTATTAATGTGAGTGGGTGTGTGTGAGAGAATGTGAGTGGGTGTGAGTATGAATGTGAGTGAGTGTGAGTATTAATGTGAGTGAGACTATTAATGTGAGTGAGTGAGACTATTAATGTGAGTGGGTGAGTGTATTAATGTGAGTGGGTGTGAGTATTAATGTGAGTGGGTGTGTGTGAGAGAATGTGAGTGGGTGTGAGTATGAATGTGAGTGAGTGTGAGTATTAATGTGAGTGAGTGAGAGAATGTGAGTGGGTGTGAGTATGAATGTGAGTGAGTGAGAGTATTAATGTGAGTGGGTGTGTGTGAGAGAATGTGAGTGGGTGTGAGTATGAATGTGAGTGAGTGAGAGTATTAATGTGAGTGGGTATGTGTGAGAGAATGTGAGTGGGTGTGAGTATGAATGTGAGTGAGTGTGAGTATTAATGTGAGTGAGTGAGAGTATTAATGTGAGTGATTGTGAGTATTAATGTGAGTGGGTGTGTGTGAGAGAATGTGAGTGGGTGTGAGTATGAATGTGAGTGAGTGAGAGTATTAATGTGAGTGGGTGTGTGTGAGAGAATGAGTGGGTGAGAGTATGAATGTGAGTGATTGTGAGTATTAATGTGAGTGGGTGTGTGTGAGAGAATGTGAGTGGGTATGAATATGAATGTAAGTGAGTGTGAGTATTAATGTGAGTGGGTGTGTGTGAGAGAATGTGAGTGGGTGTGAGTATGAATGTGAGTGGGTGAGAGTATTAATGTGAGTGGGTGAGAGTATGAATGTGAGTGGGTGAGAGTATTATGTGAGTGGGTGTGTGTGGGAGAATGTGAGTGGGTGTGAGTATGAATGTGAGTGAGTGTGAGTATTAATGTGAGTGGGTGTGTGTGAGAGAATGAGTGGGTGTGAGTATTAATGTGAGTGGGTGTGTGTGAGAGAATGTGAGTGGGTGTGAGTATGAATGTGAGTGGGTGAGAGTATTATGTGAGTGGGTGTGTGAGAGAGAATGTGAGTGAGTGTGAGTATGAATGTGAGTGAGTGTGAGTATTAATGTGAGTGGGTATGTGTGAGAGCATGTGAGTGGGTGAGAGTATGAATGAGAGTGAGTGTGAGTATTCATGTGAGTGGGTATGTGAGAGAGAATGTGAGTGGGTGTGAGTATGAATGTGAGTGAGTGAGAGTATTAATGTGAGTGATTGTGAGTATTAATGTGAGTGGGTGTGTGTGAGAGAATGAGAGTGGGTGTGAGGATGAATGTGAGTGGGTGTGAGGATGAATGTGAGTGGGTGAGAGTATTAATGTGAGTGGGTGTGTGTGAGAGAATGTGAGTGGGTGAGAGTATGAATGTGAGTGGGTGAGAGTATTAATGTGAGTGGGTGTGTGTGAGAGAATGTGAGATGGTGAGAGTATGAATTTTGGGAATAGTGACCATAACTCTAAGATTTAAGGTCGTTTTGGAAAAGGTCAAAGGTGGGCCGGTCCTGAATTGGGGGAAGGCCGATTTCAATGTGATAAGACAGGATCTGGCCAAGGTGGACTGGGAGCAGCTACTGGTAGGAAAGTCTACACCAGACCAGCGGGGGTCTTTCACAAAGGAAAGAGAGAGAGTTTAGGGCCAACATGTTCCTGTAAAGGTGAAGGGTGGGACTAACAAGTCCAGGGAACCCTGGATGTCAAGGGATATCGAGGATCGAATAAGGAAAATATAGGTGGCTTATGGCAGACACAGAGAGCTGAGAACAGAGGAAGCTCTAGAGTATAGAAAGTGTAGGGGATACTTAAAAAAGTAATTAGGGGAGGGAAAAGGGGGCATGAAAAACACTGGCGGGCAAGAAAAAGGAAAAACCAAAGGCATTTTAGAAATATAGTAAGGGTGAGAGGGTAACCAGGGAAAGAGTAGGTCCCATAAGGGACCAAAGTGGCAATCTGGGCATGGAGCTAGAGGACGTAGGTGAGTTTTTTGAAATGATTACTCTTCATCTGTGTTCACTAAGAAGAACGATGTACGTGCAGAGATCAGAGAGGGGGACTGTGATATACCTGAACAAATTCGCATTGAAAGGGAGGAGGTATTCGCAGTTTTAGTGGGTTTAAAAGTGGATAAATCCCCAGGCCCAGATGAGATGTATCGCAGGCAAGGGAGGAGATTGCAGGGGCTCTGACACGAATTTTTAAATCCTCTCTGGCCACAGGAGAGGTGCCAGAGAACTGGGGGACAGCGAATGTGGTACCATTATTCAAGAAGGGTAGTAGGGATAAACCAGATAATTCCAGGCCAGTGAGTCTAACATCAATGATAGAGAAACTATTGGAAAAAAATTTCTGAGGGACAGGATTAATCTCCACTTGGAGAGGCAGGGATTAATCAGGGATAGGCAGCATGGCTTTGTCAGGAGATCATCATGTCAGACAAACTTGGTTGAATTTTTGGAGGAGGTGATTAGTTGTGTAAATGAGGGTAGTGCAGTCGATGTAGTCTGCATGGGCTTCAGCAAGGCTTTTGACAAGGTCCCTCATGGGAGGCTGGTCAAGAAGGTAAGAGCCCATGGGATCCAGGGCAATTTGGCAAATTGGATCCAAAATTGGTTTAGTGTCAGAAGGCAGAGGGTGATGGTCGAAGGTTGTTTTTGTGATTGGAAGCCTGTGTCGAGTGGTGTACCACAGGGATCGGTGCTGGGACCCTTGCTGTTTGTAGTGCACATTAACGATTGAGACGTGAATATAGGAGGAATGATCAGCAAGTTCACAGATGACCTGAAAATTGGCGGTGTGGTAAATAGTGAGGAGGAAAGCCTTAGATTACAGGATGATATAGATGGGCTGGTAAAATGGGCAGAGCAGTGGCAAATGGAATTTAATCCTGAAAGCGTGAGGTGATTTATTTTGGGAAGACGAACATGGCAAGGGAATATACGATGCATGGTAGGACCCTAGGAAGTACAGAGGGTCAGAGGGACGTTGGTGTACATGTCCATAGATCCCTGAAGGCAGCAGCACAGGTAGATAAGGTGGTTAAGAAGGAATATGGGACACTTGCCTTTATTAGTTGAAGGGCAGTGAGGTTAAGTTCTGGTCGCCACAATATAGGGAAGATGTGATTGCACTGGAGAGGGTGCAGAGGAGATTCACCAGGATATTGCCTGGGCTGGAGTGTTTCAGTTATGAAGGGAGACTGGATGTTTTCCTTAGAGCAGAGAAGGCTGAGGGGGGGATGTGTTAGAGATATATGAAATTATGAGGGGCAGAGATAGGAAGAAACTTTTCCCCTTAGCGGAGGTGTCAATAACCAGGGGGCGTAGATTTAAGGTAAGGGGCAGGAGGGTATTTGAGGAGGGATTTTTTCACCCAGAGGGTGGTGGGAATGTGGACCTCACTGCCTGAGGGGGTGAGGGAGGCAGGAACCCTCACAGCATTGAAGTGGTATTTAGATGAGCACTTGAAACACGGCAGCCTACAGGGCTGTGGGCCACGCGCTGGAAATGGGGTTAGAATAGGCAGGTGCTTGATGGCCGGTATGGACAGGATGGGCCGAAGGGCCTGTTTCTGCGCTGTGTGACTCGATGACTATGAGAGGTTCTGTCTGCACTCACCAGTCTCTGCATTTGCCCCATGACCTTGGGATGCCGAGCCAAACACTCGCTGCAGGTCTTCAAACGGCGACAGTCATCAGAGAGCCTGGGGACTGGGTCACACAGTGAACTCCCGGACTCAAACCCAAACCTGACAAGAGAAAGGACAGACATTCCAGAACATTCTACAGCCAAAAGCTCTCAACGGGAATCGGGCCAATGCACAGAAATCCAGCTCCGAGCCGCCCACAGCACAACGCCAGCCGTGGGTACAAGCTGCAGGGCGGAGAGAGGAACTGCTGGGCAGCACCCACCCCCCGACCGGGGGGACAGGACCGGGGCCCGGGTCGGTCACTCGGGGCAAGGGGCCCGGGTCGGTCACTCGGGGCAAGGGGCCCGGGCCGGTCACTCGGGGCAAGGGGCCCGGGCCGGTCACTCGGGGCAAGGGGCCCGGGCCGGTCACTCGGGGCAAGGGGCCCGGGCCGGTCACTCGGGGCAAGGGGCCCGGGCCGGTCACTCGGGGCAAGGGGCCCGGGCCGGTCACTCGGGGCAAGGGGCCCGGGCCGGTCACTCGGGGCAAGGGGCCCGGGCCGGTCACTCGGGGCAAGGGGCCCGGGCCGGTCACTCGGGGCAAGGGGCCCGGGCCGGTCACTCGGGGCAAGGGGCCCGGGCCGGTCACTCGGGGCAGTTCCCTCGAGGCGGGGCCTGGTGGTCACTCAGGGCCGTGGCCCGGGCCTGAGCAGTTCCCCCTGAGCTGGGGTCAGTCGGTCACTTGGGGCCCGGGCCTGGTCGTCACTCGGGGCCTGGGCAGTTCCCCCGAGCCGGGGTCAGTCGGTCACTCGGGGCCCGGGCCTGGTCGTCACTCGGGGCCTGGGCAGTTCCCCCGAGCCGGGGCCTGGTGGTCACTCGGGGCCTGGGCAGTTCCCCCTGAGCCGGGGTCAGTCGGTCACTCGGGGTTGGATGGTCACTCGGGGCTGGGGCCCGGGCCTGGGCAGTTCCCCGTGAGCCGGGGTCAGTGGGTCCCCCTGATCTGGGTGGTGAAGGAAATGATTGTGCTCCTACCTCTCAGCTTCATCTGCTGACAAGCAGCTCCCATTGCGAACGGAGCGACACCAGACACAGCTGCTGCTGCTGTTGCAGGCTCCTGGGCTGCTGAACATTAAACAGGGATCCAGGGGGATGGAGAGAGCCACCATTGAGCCCAGCATGACCCCACCGTATCCCGCTGAGATGTAAAGCCTCTTCCTCAGCCTGACCGCAGCGTGGGCAATCGAGCCTTTCATTGGCTCCCCCAGTACCGAGCTCCCTGCAAAGGAGGGGAAAACCCAGTCAGACAGCTCACTGAAGTGGGGGGGGCGGGGGGGGGGGGAGAGGGAGGGGGGACAGTCGGAGGGGGCGGGTGGGAGGTCAATCAGGGGACAGTGGGAGGTCAGTCGGGGCTCATAAGTGATGGGTAGGAGGTAAGGGGTGACCTGATCGAGGTGTACAAGATTATGAGGGGCATGGACTGGGTGGATAGGGAGCAGCTGTTCCCCTTAGGTGAAGGTTCGGTCACAAAGAGGCATAAGCACAGGGTGAGGGGCAGGAGGTTTAGGGGGGGATGTGAGGAAAAACCTTTTTACCCAGAGGGTGGTGAGGGTCTGGAATGCGCTGCCTGGGAGGGTGGTGGAGGTGGGTTGCCTCACATCCTTTAAAAAGTACCTGGATGAGCACTTGGCACCTCATAACATTCAAGGCTATGGGCCATGTGCTGGTCAATGGGATTAGGTAGGTAGGTCAGGTGTTTCTAACGTGTCGGTGCAGACTCGATGGGCCGAAGGGCCTCTTCTGCACTGTGATTCTGTAAGTTAAGAGTCGGGGGTGGGGGGGGCAAGAAGCTAGGAGGATTTGGTCGGGGGCAGGGGGTAGGGCGAGAGTTTAGTTGAGGGTTCGGGGTGAAAGGCTGGGTGGGGTCAGTCAGGAGAAGAAGGGGAGCAGTACGGGTTTGATGGGGGAGAGGGTGGGAGGTCAGTCCTGGATCTGGGTGAGAGGTCAGTCAGGGGGGTAGGATGGTAAGAGGGGTGGGAGGCTAGTCATGGCTTTGGTTGTGGGTTCAGAGGGGAAAGGAGGTTAGGACAAAGGCTGCTGTTATTTGGTGTGATTCTGGTGTTGCCACGTGTGTTGTTTGGTGTGATTCTGGTGTTGCTGTGCCTGTGTTATTTGGTGTGATTCTGGTGTTGCTGTACTGTGTTATTTGGTGTGATTCTGGTGTTGCTGTACCTGTGTTGTTTGGTGTGATTCTGGTGTTACTGTACCTGTGTTATTTGGTGTGATTCTGGTGTTGCTGTGCCTGTGTTATTTGGTGTGATTCTGGTGTTACTGTACCTGTGTTGTTTGGTGTGATTCTGGTGTTACTGTACCTGTGTTGTTTGGTGTGATTCTGGTGTTGCTGTACCTGTGTTATTTGGTGTGATTCTGGTGTTGCTGTACCTGTGTTATTTGGTGTGATTCTGGTGTTGCTGTACTGTGTTATTTGGTGTGATTCTGGTGTTACTGTACCTGTGTTATTTGGTGTGATTCTGGTGTTGCTGTACCTGTGTTATTTGGTGTGATTCTGGTGTTGCTGTACCTGTGTTATTTGGTGTGATTCTGGTGATGCTGTACCTGTGTTATTTGGTGTGATTCTGGTGTTACTGTACCTGTGTTATTTGGTGTGATTCTGGTGTTACTGTACCTGTGTTATTTGGTGTGATTCTGGTGTTACTGTACCTGTGTTATTTGGTGTGATTCTGGTGTTACTGTACCTGTGTTATTTGGTGTGATTCTGGTGTTGCTGTACCTGTGTTATTTGGTGTGATTCTGGTGTTGCTGTACCTGTGTTATTTGGTGTGATTCTGGTGTTGCTGTACCTGTGTTATTTGGTGTGATCCAGGTGTTGCAGTTGATCTGGTAAAACAAGATGTCAGCGCTGAAGTCCTCCTGCTCTGTCCGGCCTCCGGCCACTACCATTGTATCTCGGAAAAGCGCGGCAATGTGGAAAAACCGGGAGAAGGGCTAGAAATAACGGCAAAACATGAACCATTAAACAGAGAAGTAAGGGAATTTTCATCTCCTTTGACCACATTCCACGGCCCGTCTCTCGAGCGGCTTTGCCAAATACCTTTCTGCCGTAGGATGGTGCAAGTAGGCTCCAGGTCAGGTTAGGCAGGTATAAACTATACAATTCACGTGAAGCTGAGACACTCTCCAGGTAAAATCGGTAGCCGCCAAACACATAGATAGCATCAGTGGCCTGGTGGTAGACTGCCGAGTGGCCATACAGACCTGTAATGAGTAGAAAGCGAATTCAGCACATAGCAAATTGAGCGCTTGTCAGCATCAGGGCACGAAAGCACTTAGTCCAGCACCAGGACAGGCCAACACAACGGTAACGACCATGACAAATTGCCACATATTGTCTACCCTTGGGTATCTGGATAGCATCCTCACTGTGTGGGACAGGGTCTGTGGACAGTGAGAGTCTCTCTCTCTCTCTGTGGGTGAGGGGCTGTGTACAGTGTGAGTCTCTCTCTGTGGGAGAGGGGCTGTGTACAGTGTGAGTCTCTCTGTGGGTGAGGGGCTGTGTACAGTGTGAGTCTCTCTCTGTGGGTGAGGGGCTGTATACAGTGTGAGTCTCTCTCTGTGTGTGAGGGGCTGTGTACAGTGTGAGTCTCTCTCTCTGTGGGTGAGGGGCTGTGTACAGTGTGAGTCTCTCTCTCTGTGGGTGAGGGGCTGTGTACAGTGTGAGTCTCTCTGTGGGTGAGGGGCTGTGTACAGTGTGAGTCTCTCTCTCTGTGGGTGAGGGGCTGTGTACAGTCTGAGTCTCTCTCTCTGTGGGTGAGAGGCTGTGTACAGTGTGAGTCTCTCTGTGGGTGAGGGGCTGTGTACAGTGTGAGTCTCTGTGGGTGAGGGGCTGTGTACAGTGTGAGTCTCTCTGTGGGTGAGGGGCTGTGTACAGTGTGAGTCTCTCTCTGTGGGTGAGGGGCTGTGTACAGTGTGAGTCTCTGTGTGGGTGAGGGGCTGTGTACAGTGTGAGTCTCTCTCTCTGTGGGTGAGGGGCTGTGTACAGTGTGAGTCTCTCTCTCTGTGGGTGAGGGGCTGTGTACAGTGTGAGTCTCTCTCTCTGTGGGTGAGGGGCTGTGTACAGTGTGAGTCTCTCTCTCTGTGGGTGAGGGGCTGTGTACA
Organism: Cetorhinus maximus; assembly: GCF_964194155.1. Taxonomy (NCBI): domain Eukaryota; kingdom Metazoa; phylum Chordata; class Chondrichthyes; order Lamniformes; family Cetorhinidae; genus Cetorhinus; species Cetorhinus maximus. The sequence goes on from NW_027598022.1 coordinate 17,618, forward strand.
GTGTGAGTCTCTCTCTCTGTGGGTGAGGGGCTGTGTACAGTGTGAGTCTCTCTCTCTGTGGGTGAGGGGCTGTGTACAGTGTGAGTCTCTTTGTGGGTGAGGGGCTGTGTACAGTGTGAGTCTCTCTCTCTGTGGGTGAGGGGCTGTGTACAGTGTGAGTCTCTCTCTCTGTGGGTGAGGGGCTGTGTACAGTGTGAGTCTCTCTGTGGGTGAGGGGCTGTGTACAGTGTGAGTCTCTCTCTGTGGGTGAGGGGCTGTGTACAGTGTGAGTCTCTCTGTGGGTGAGGGGCTGTGTACAGTGTGAGTCTCTCTCTCTGTGGGTGAGGGGCTGTGTACAGTGTGAGTCTCTCTCTCTGTGGGTGAGGGGCTGTGTACAGTGTGAGTCTCTCTCTGTGGGTGAGGGGCTGTGTACAGTGTGAGTCTCTCTCTCTGTGGGTGAGGGGCTGTGTACAGTGTGAGTCTCTCTCTCTGTGGGTGAGGGGCTGTGTACAGTGTGAGTCTCTCTCTCTGTGGGTGAGGGGCTGTGTACAGTGTGAGTCTCTCTCTCTGTGGGTGAGGGGCTGTGTACAGTGTGAGTCTCTCTCTCTGTGGGTGAGGGGCTGTGTACAGTGTGAGTCTCTCTCTCTGTGGGTGAGGGGCTGTGTACAGTGTGAGTCTCTGTGGGTGAGGGGCTGTGTACAGTGTGAGTCTCTGTGGGTGAGGGGCTGTGTACAGTGTGAGTCTCTCTCTCTGTGGGTGAGGGGCTGTGTACAGTGTGAGTCTCTCTGTGGGTGAGGGGCTGTGTACAGTGTGAGTCTCTGTGGGTGAGGGGCTGTGTACAGTGTGAGTCTCTCTCTCTGTGGGTGAGGGGCTGTGTACAGTGTGAGTCTCTCTCTCTGTGGGTGAGGGGCTGTGTACAGTGTGAGCCTCTCTCTCTGTGGGTGAGGGGCTGTGTACAGTGTGAGTCTCTCTCTCTGTGGGTGAGGGGCTGTGTACAGTGTGAGTCTCTCTCTCTGTGGGTGAGGGGCTGTGTACAGTGTGAGTCTCTCTCTCTGTGGGTGAGTGGCTGTGTACAGTGTGAGTCTCTCTCTCTGTGGGTGAGGGGCTGTGTACAGTGTGAGTCTCTCTGTGGGTGAGGGGCTGTGTACAGTGTGAGTCTCTCTGTGGGTGAGGGGCTGTGTACAGTGTGAGTCTCCCTCTCTGTGGGTGAGGGGCTGTGTACAGTGTGAGTCTCTCTCTCTGTGGGTGAGGGGCTGTGTACAGTGTGAGTCTCTCTCTCTGTGGGTGAGGGGCTGTGTACAGTGTGAGTCTCTCTCTCTGTGGGTGAGGGGCTGTGTACAGTGTGAGTCTCTCTCTCTGTGGGTGAGGGGCTGTGTACAGTGTGAGTCTCTCTCTCTGTGGGTGAGGGGCTGTGTACAGTGTGAGTCTCTCTCTGTGGGTGAGGGGCTGTGTACAGTGTGAGTCTCTCTCTGCGGGTGAGGGGCTGTGTACAGTGTGAGTCTCTCTCTCTGTGGGTGAGGGGCTGTGTACAGTGTGAGTCTCTCTGTGGGTGAGGGGCTGTGTACAGTGTGAGTCTCTCTCTCTGTGGGTGAGGGTCTGTGTACAGTGTGAGTCTCTGTGGGTGAGGGGCTGTGTACAGTGTGAGTCTCTCTGTGGGTGAGGGGCTGTGTACAGTGTGAGTCTCTCTCTCTGTGGGTGAGGGGCTGTGAACAGTGTGAGTCTCTCTCTCTGTGGGTGAGGGGCTGTGTACAGTGTGAGTCTCTGTGGGTGAGGGGCTGTGTACAGTGTGAGTCTCTCTCTCTGTGGGTGAGGGGCTGTGTACAGTGTGAGTCTCTCTCTCTGTGGGTGAGGGGCTGTGTACAGTGTGAGTCTCTCTCTCTGTGGGTGAGGGGCTGTGTACAGTGTGAGTCTCTCTGTGGGTGAGGGGCTGTGTAGAGTGTGAGTCTCTCTCTCTGTGGGTGAGGGGCTGTGTACAGTGTGAGTCTCTCTCTCTGTGGGTGAGGGGCTGTGTACAGTGTGAGTCTCTCTGTGGGTGAGGGGCTGTGTAGAGTGTGAGTCTCTCTCTCTGTGGGTGAGGGGCTGTGTACAGTGCGAGTCTCTCTCTCTGTGGGTGAGGGGCTGTGTACAGTGTGAGTCTCTCTCTCTGTGGGTGAGGGGCTGTGTACAGTCTGAGTGTCTCTGTGGGTGAGGGGCTGTGTACAGTGTGAGTCTCTCTCTCTGTGGGTGAGGGGCTGTGTACAGTGTGAGTCTCTCTGTGGGTGAGGGGCTGTGTACAGTGTGAGTCTCTCTGTCGGTGAGGGGCTGTGTACAGTGTGAGTCTCTCTGTGGGTGAGGGGCTGTGTACAGTGTGAGTCTCTCTGTGGGTGAGGGGCTGTGTACAGTGTGAGTCTCTCTGTGGGTGAGGGGCTGTGTACAGTGTGAGTCTCTCTCTCTGTGGGTGAGGGGCTGTGTACAGTGTGAGTCTCTCTCTGTGGGTGAGGGGCTGTGTACAGTGTGAGTCTCTCTGTCGGTGAGGGGCTGTGTACAGTGTGAGTCTCTCTCTGTGGGTGAGGGGCTGTGTACAGTGTGAGTCTCTCTGTGGGTGAGGGGCTGTGTACAGTGTGAGTCTCTCTGTGGGTGAGGGGCTGTGTACAGTGTGAGTCTCTCTCTCTGTGGGTGAGGCGCTGTGTACAGTGTGAGTCTCTCTCTGTGGGTGAGGGGCTGTGTACAGTGTGAGTCTCTCTGTGGGTGAGGGGCTGTGTACAGTGTGAGTCTCTGTGGGTGAGGGGCTGTGTACAGTGTGAGTCTCTCTGTGGGTGAGGGGCTGTGTACAGTGTGAGTCTCTCTCTGTGGGTGAGGGGCTGTGTACAGTGTGAGTCTCTCTCTCTGTGGGTGAGGGGCTGTGTACAGTGTGAGTCTCTCTCTCTGTGGGTGAGGGGCTGTGTACAGTGTGAGTCTCTCTCTCTGTGGGTGAGGGGCTGTGTACAGTGTGAGTCTCTCTCTCTGTGGGTGAGGGGCTGTGTACAGTGTGAGTCTCTCTGTGGGTGAGGGGCTGTGTACAGTGTGAGTCTCTCTCTCTGTGGGTGAGGGGCTGTGTACAGTGTGAGTCTCTCTCTGTGGGTGAGGGGCTGTGTACAGTGTGAGTCTCTCTCTCTGTGGGTGAGGGGCTGTGTACAGTGTGAGTCTCTCTCTCTGTGGGTGAGGGGCTGTGTACAGTGTGAGTCTCTCTCTCTGTGGGTGAGGGGCTGCGTACAGTGTGAGTCTCTCTCTCTGTGGGTGAGGGGCTGTGTACAGTGTGAGTCTCTCTCTGTTTGCTGACACGGTTTCCTACCTGTGGGTGCAGTTCCCGTGTGTTGGATCACACTCCAGGATCCCGAGTCGATCTTGTACTCCAGCAGTTTATTGTTGAAGCCATTTTGTGGGGAGTAACCCCCGATGAGGAGCAACGTGGAGTTTCGGCACTGGCTCAGTGTGTGACCAGCCAGGCGGGGCAAAATCTCCGACTATAGGAGGCAACAGAGGAACGTGAGTCAAGTATGTATTACTCCACAAACATTGCTGACAGGGGCATTCAGTACACTCCCCTACCCATTATCAACAACACTCACTCCCTGTGAGGAGTGACCTCCCCATTATCAACAACACTCACTCCCTGTGAGGAGTAACCTCCCCATTATCAACAACACTCACTCCCTGTGAGGAGTGACCTCCCCATTAACAACACTCACTCCCTGTGAGGAGTAACCTCCCCATTATCAACAACACTCACTCCCTGTGAGGAGTGACCTCCCCATTATCAACAACACTCACTCCCTGTGAGGAGTGACCTCCCCATTATCAACAACACTCACTCCCTGTGAGGAGTGACCTCGCCATTAACAACAACACTCACTCCCTGTGTGAAGAGTGACCTCCCCATTATCAACAACACTCACTCCCTGTGAGGAGTGACCTCCCCATTAACAACAACACTCACTCCCTGTGAGGAGTGACCTCCTTATTAACAACAACACTCACTCCCTGTGAGGAGTAACCTCCCCATTATCAACAACACTCACTCCCTGTGAGGAGTGACCTCCCCATTATCAACAACACTCACTCCCTGAGAGGAGTAACCTCCCAAATATCAACAACACTCACTCCCTGTGAGGAGTGACCACCCCATTATCAACAACACTCACTCCCTGTGAGGAGAGACCTCCCCATTATCAACAACACTCACTCCCTGTGAGGAGTAACCTCCCCATCATCAACAACACTCACTCCCTGTGAGGAGTAACCTCCCCATCATCAACAACACTCACTCCCTGTGAGGAGTAACCTCCCCATTATCAACAACACTCACTCCCTGTGAGGAGTAACCTCCCCATTAACAACAACACTCACTCCCTGTGAGGAGTAACCTCCCCATCATCAACAACACTCACTCCCTGTGTGAGCAGTGACCTCCCCATTATCAACAACACTCACTCCCTGTGTGAGGAGTAACCTCCCCATTATCAACAACACACACTCCCTGTGTGAGGAGTGACCTCCCCATCATCAACAACACTCACTCCCTGTGAGGAGTAACCTCCCCATTATCAACAACACTCACTCCCTGCGAGGAGTGACCTCCCCATTATCAACAACACTCATTCTCTGTGAGGAGTGACCTCCCCATTATCAACAACACTCACTCCCTGTGAGGAGAGACCTCCCCATTATCAACAACACTCACTCCCTGTGAGGAGTAACCTCCCCATTATCAACAACACTCACTCCCTGTGTGAGGAGTGACCCCCCCCATTATCAACAACACTCACTCCCTGTGTGAGGAGTGACCCCCCCCATTATCAACAACACTCACTCCCTGTGTGAGGAGTGACCTCCCCATTATCAACAACACTCACTCCCTGTGTGAGGAGTGACCTCCCCAACATCAACACTCACTCCCTGTGTGAGGAGTGACCTCCCCATTATCAACAACACTCACTCCCTGTGTGAAGAGTGACCTCCCCATTATCAACAACACTCACTCCCTGTGAGGAGTGACCTCCCCAACATCAACAACACTCACTCCCTGTGAGGACTGACCTCCCCATTATCAACAACACACTCCCTGTGTGAGGAGTGACCTCTCCATTATCAACAACACTCACTCCCTGTGAGGAGTGACCTCCCCATTATCAACAACACTCACTCCCTGTGTGAGGAGAGACCTCCCCATTATCAACAACACTCACTCCCTGTGTGAGGAGTATCCTCCCAACTATCAACAACACTCACTCCCTGTGAGGAGTGACCACCCCATTATCAACAACACTCACTCCCTGTGTGAGGAGTGACCTCCCCATTATCAACAACACTCACTCCCTGTGTGAGGAGTGACCTCCCCATTATCAATAACACTCACTCCCTGTGAGGAGAGACCTCCCCATTAACAACAACACTCACTCCCTGTGTGAGGAGAGACCTCCCCATCATCAACAACACTCACTCCCTGTGAGGAGAGTGACCTCCCCATTATCAACAACACTCACTCCCTGTGAGGAGAGACCTCCCCATTATCAACAACACTCACTCCCTGTGAGGAGAGTGACCTCCCCATTATCAACAACACTCACTCCCTGTGAGGAGAGAACTCCCCATTAACAACAACACTCACTCCCTGTGAGGCGTGACCTCCCCATTATCAACAACACTCACTCCCTGTGAGGACTGACCTCCCCATTATCAACAACACACTCCCTGTGTGAGGAGTGACCTCTCCATTATCAACAACACTCACTCCCTGTGAGGAGTGACCTCCCCATTATCAACAACACTCACTCCCTGTGAGGAGAGACCTCCCCATTAACAACAGCACTCACTCCCTGTGTGAGGAGTATCCTCCCAACTATCAACAACACTCACTCCCTGTGAGGAGTGACCACCCCATTATCAACAACACTCACTCCCTGTGTGAGGAGTGACCTCCCCATTATCAACAACACTCACTCCCTGTGTGAGGAGTGACCTCCCCATTATCAACAACACTCACTCCCTGTGAGGAGAGACCTCCCCATTATCAACAACACTCACTCCCTGTGAGGAGTGACCTCCCCATTATCAACAACACTCACTCCCTGTGAGGAGAGACCTCCCCATTATCAACAACACTCACTCCCTGTGTGAGGAGTGACCTCCCCATTATCAACAACACTCACTCCCTGTGAGGAGAGACCTCCCCATTATCAACAACACTCACTCCCTGTGAGGAGAGACCTCCCCATTAACAACAACACTCACTCCCTGTGTGAGGAGAGACCTCCCCATCATCAACAACACTCACTCCCTGTGAGGACAGTGACCTCCCCATTATCAACAACACTCACTCCCTGTGAGGAGAGACCTCCCCATTATCAACAACACTCACTCCCTGTGAGGAGAGTGACCTCCCCATTATCAACAACACTCACTCCCTGTGAGGAGAGACCTCCCCATTAACAACAACACTCACTCCCTGTGAGGAGTGACCTCCCCATTATCAACAACACTCACTCCCTGTGAGGAGTGACCTCCTCATCATCAACAACACTCACTCCCTGTGAGGAGTGACTTCCCCATCATCAACAACAGTCACTCCCTGTGTGAGGAGTTACCTCCCCATTATCAACAACACTCACTCCCTGTGAGGAGTAACCTCCCCATCATCAACAACACTCACTCCCTGTGAGGAGTAACCTCCCCATTATCAACACTCACTCCCTGTGAGGAGTAACCTCCCCATTAACAACACTCACTCCCTGTGAGGAGTAACCTCCCCATCATCAACAACACTCACTCCCTGTGTGAGGAGTGACCTCCCCATTATCAACAACACTCACTCCCTGTGTGAAGAGTGACCTCCCCATTATCAACAACACTCACTCCCTGTGAGGAGTGACCTCCCCATTAACAACAACACTCACTCCCTGTGAGGAGTGACCTCCTCATTAACAACAACACTCACTCCCTGTGAGGAGTAACCTCCCCATTATCAACAACACTCACTCCCTGTGAGGAGTAACCTCCCCATTATCAACAACACTCACTCCCTGTGTGAGGAGTGACCTCCCCATTATCAACAACACTCACTCCCTGTGTGAGGAGTGACCTCCCCATTATCAACAACACTCACTCCCTGTGAGGAGAGACCTCCCCATTATCAACAACACTCACTCCCTGTGTGAGGAGTGACCTCCCCATTATCAACAACACTCACTCCCTGTGAGGAGAGACCTCCCCATTATCAACAACACTCACTCCCTGTGAGGAGTGACCTCCCCATTATCAACAACACTCACTCCCTGTGAGGAGAGACCTCCCCATTATCAACAACACTCACTCCCTGTGTGAGGAGTGACCTCCCCATTATCAACAACACTCACTCCCTGTGAGGAGAGACCTCCCCATTATCAACAACACTCACTCCCTGTGAGGAGAGACCTCCCCATTAACAACAACACTCACTCCCTGTGTGAGGAGAGACCTCCCCATCATCAACAACACTCACTCCCTGTGAGGAGAGTGACCTCCCCATTATCAACAACACTCACTCCCTGTGAGGAGAGACCTCCCCATTATCAACAACACTCACTCCCTGTGAGGAGAGTGACCTCCCCATTATCAACAACACTCACTCCCTGTGAGGAGAGACCTCCCCATTAACAACAACACTCACTCCCTGTGAGGAGTGACCTCCCCATTATCAACAACACTCACTCCCTGTGAGGAGTGACCTCCTCATCATCAACAACACTCACTCCCTGTGAGGAGTGACTTCCCCATCATCAACAACAGTCACTCCCTGTGTGAGGAGTGACCTCCCCATTATCAACAACACTCACTCCCTGTGTGAGGAGTGACCTCCCCATTATCAACAACACTCACTCCCTGTGTGAGGAGTAACCTCCCCATTATCAACAACACTCACTCCCTGTGAGGAGTAACCTCCCCATCATCAACAACACTCACTCCCTGTGAGGAGTAACCTCCCCATTATCAACACTCACTCCCTGTGAGGAGTAACCTCCCCATTAACAACACTCACTCCCTGTGAGGAGTAACCTCCCCATCATCAACAACACTCACTCCCTGTGTGAGGAGTGACCTCCCCATTATCAACACTCACTCCCTGTGTGAAGAGTGACCTCCCCATTATCAACAACACTCACTCCCTGTGAGGAGTGACCTCCCCATTAACAACAACACTCACTCCCTGTGAGGAGTGACCTCCTCATTAACAACACTCACTCCCTGTGAGGAGTAACCTCCCCATTATCAACAACACTCACTCCCTGTGAGGAGTACCCTCCCCATTATCAACAACACTCACTCCCTGTGAGGAGTGACCTCCCCATTATCAACAACACTCACTCCCTGTGAGGAGTAACCTCCCCAATATCAACAACACTCACTCCCTGTGAGGAGTGACCTCCCCATTATCAACAACACTCACTCCCTGTGAGGAGTGACCTCCCCATTATCAACAACACTCACTCCCTGAGAGGAGTAACCTCCCCAATATCAACAACACTCACTCCCTGTGAGGAGTGACCACCCCATTATCAACAACACTCACTCCCTGTGAGGAGTGACCTCCCCCTCATCAACAACACTCACTCCCTGTGAGGAGTAACCTCCCCATCATCAACAACACTCACTCCCTGTGAGGAGTAACCTCCCCATTATCAACACTCACTCCCTGTGAGGAGTAACCTCCCCATTAACAACACTCACTCCCTGTGAGGAGTAACCTCCCCATTATCAACAACACTCACTCCCTGTGAGGAGTGACTTCCCCATCATCAACAACACTCACTCCCTGTGTGAGGAGTGACCTCCCCATTATCAACAACACTCACTCCCTGTGTGAGGAGTGACCTCCGCATTATCAACAACACTCACTCCCTGTGAGGAGTGACCTCCCCATTATCAACAACACTCACTCCCTGCGAGGAGTGACCTCCCCATTATCAACAACACTCATTCTCTGTGAGGAGTGACCTCCCCATTATCAACAACACTCACTCCCTGCGAGGAGTGACCTCCCCATTATCAACAACACTCATTCTCTGTGAGGAGTGACCTCCCCATTATCAACAACACTCACTCCCTGTGTGAGGAGTGACCTCCCCATTATCAACAACATTCACTCCCTGTGTGAGGAGTGACCTCCCCAACATCAACAACACTCACTCCCTGTGTGAAGAGTGACCTCCCCATTATCAACAACACTCACTCCCTGTGTGAAGAGTGACCTCCCCATTAACAACAACACTCACTCCCTGTGTGAGGAGTAACCTCCCAACTATCAACAACACTCACTCCCTGTGTGAGGAGCGACCTCCCCATTATCAACAACACTCACTCCCTGTGAGGAGTGACCACCCCATTATCAACAACACTCACTCCCTGTGTGAGGAGTGACCTCCCCATTATCAACAACACTCACTCCCTGTGAGGACTGACCTCCCCATTATCAACAACACTCACTCCCTGTGAGGAGTGACCTCCCCATTATCAACAACACTCACTCCCTGTGAGGACTGACCTCCCCATTATCAACAACACTCACTCCCTGTGTGAGGAGTGACCTCCCCATTATCAACAACACTCACTCCCTGTGTGAGGAGTGACCCCCCTATTATCAACAACACTCACTCCCTGTGTGAGGAGTGACCCCCCCATTAACAACACACACTCCCTGTGAGGAGAGATCGCTCCATAATCAACACACACTCCTTGTGTGAGGAGTGACCTCCCCATTGGAAGATGACAATGAACACCTCCTTTTGTACCCTGGATTGTGGATTATTGAGCCCTGGGGATTGATCAGCTTTCAGTCCCATTAATTTCTCCAGCGCTGTTTTTTCAGTAATACTAATTCCCTTCAATTCCTCCTGCTCACTAGATGCTTGGTCCCCTAGTATTTTTGGGAAGTTGTGTCTTCCTCGGTGAGGACAGAACGAAAGCAGTTGTTTCCTTGCCCTGTCGTTTCCTTGTTTTCTATGATACGTTCTCCCGTTTCAGACTGTAAGTGACTAACAGTTGTCTTCACTAATCTGCTTCATTTTACATACTTATAGAAGCTTTTCCTGTCAGCTTTTATGTTCCTTGCAAGTTTACCCTCATACTCGATTTTTCCTTTCTGAATCAATTTCCTGGTTCTCCTTTAGTAAATTCTAAACTGCTCTCAATCCTCAGGCTTGGTACCTGTTCCTGAACTTGATATGACTGCTCTTTGGATCTAATACAACCCTTCATTTCTTTAATTAGCCATGGGTTTTGTGCCAGAAAGAAATGTCTATCAACATATTGAGAACACTCACTCACTGTGCGGTGTGACCTCCCTGTTAGTCCCTGTGAGGAGTGAGCCTCACCGACAGTAATCGGGGACCGGTCTCTCACTGAGGGGAGGGTTTACAGAGACGGAGTCTGCTGGTCTGGTTAGCATCTTGCCCAGTGGAACTGTGTCAAACTCACTCACGAGACGCGCCTCCTGCTCAATGGTAGGTCCGTGTTAACTGGAACAAACCCCATACCTTTCCCGGTGTCCACTCCTGGGTGGTCATGTCGAACAGCCAGAAGCCACTGGACACACCAGTGTTGGTGAGTCCTCCCACCACATACATGGTGGCCCTGGATGGAATGGAGGCAGCAGCGTGAAAATAACGTGGACTGGGACCCGGACCCTGTGGCCTCATCTCCTGGCTCCAATGATGATCCACCACCGAAAACCTGCAGGACAACACTCCGGGTAAGTTCAGTGAAGCAAAAACAAAGCTCAGCTGGGGCTGAGGTACTTCCAGCGTTTGCTGCTCCGATTTGAAATTCCCAGCATCCACAGCGTTTGTAATCGTTTAGCCTATTCCTCTTCAATTAGGTGTTACAATCCGTTCAAGTTCCTTGGCGATGTTCTCTTACAGGTTAATGTAAAGAATAAAACAGGCTGACTGGGCTCCTTCTCCCCCAGAACTCACATCGGTACATTCTCTTCCTTAATGGTTAAAGGGTGAAGTTACCAAATGGTAAACCGCAAAGGGCAGCCAGTGTGACAGCAGACACACTGCAAAGGGCAGCCAGTGTGACAGCAGACACACTGCAAAGGGCAGCCAGTGTGACAGCAGACACACTGCAAAGGGCAGCCAGTGTGACAGCAGACACACTGCAAAGGGCAGCCAGTGTGACAGCAGACACACTGCAAAGGGCAGCCAGTGTGACAGCAGACACACTGCAAAGGGCAGCCAGTGTGACAGCAGACACACTGCAAAGGGCAGCCAGTGGGAGAACAGACACACCGCAAAGGGCAGCCAGTGGGAGAACAGACACACCGCAAAGGGCAGCCAGTGTGAGAACAGACACACTGCAAAGGGCAGCCAGTGTGAGAGCAGACACACTGCAAAGGGCAGCCAGTGTGAGAACAGACACACTGCAAAGGGCAGCCAGTGTGACAGCAGACACATTGCAAAGGGCAGCCAGTGTGACAGCAGACACACCGCAAAGGGCAGCCAGTGTGACAGCAGACACACTGCAAAGGGCAGCCAGTGTGACAGCAGACACACTGCAAAGGGCAGCCAGTGTGACAGCAGACACACTGCAAAGGGCAGCCAGTGTGACAGCAGACACACCGCAAAGGGCAGCCAGTGTGACAGCAGACACACTGCAAAGGGCAGCCAGTGTGACAGCAGACACACTGCAAAGGGCAGCCAGTGTGACAGCAGACACACTGCAAAGGGCAGCCAGTGTGAGAGCAGACACACTGCACAGGGCAGCCAGTGTGAGAGCAGACACACTGCACAGGGCAGCCAGTGTGAGAGCAGACACACTGCACAGGGCAGCCAGTGTGAGAGCAGACACACTGCACAGGGCAGCCAGTGTGAGAGCAGACACACTGCACAGGGCAGCCAGTGTGAGAGCAGACACACTGCACAGGGCAGCCAGTGTGAGAGCAGACAGACACACTGCACAGGGCAGCCAGTGTGAGAGCAGACACACTGCACAGGGCAGCCAGTGTGAGAGCAGACACACTGCACAGGGTAGCCAGTGTGAGAGCAGACACACTGCACAGGGCAGCCAGTGTGACAGCAGACACACTGCAAAGGGCAGCCAGTGTGAGAGCAGACACACCGCAAAGGGCAGCCAGTGTGAGAGCAGACACACTGCACAGGGCAGCCAGTGTGACAGCAGACACACTGCAAAGGGCAGCCAGTGTGAGAGCAGACACACTGCAAAGGGCAGCCAGTGTGAGAGCAGACACACCGCAAAGGGCAGCCAGTGTGAGAGCAGACACACCGCAAAGGGCAGCCAGTGTGAGAGCAGACACACTGCACAGGGCAGCCAGTGTGACAGCAGACACACTGCACAGGGCAGCCAGTGTGAGAGCAGACACACTAAGGGGCCGCCAGTCTGGGAGTAATAGACAGGCCGATGATGGGATTTAAATCTCTCTCCGACATGGTCTCCAACTCCAAAAATTGACGGGTGCCACTTACTTGTAAACATTGTTCAAAATCCCATCTCTCACCGACAAACCACCGAAGATCCAGAGGCTCGAATCAGGGCCGTCCACCATCGAGTGGCCCAGGCGCAGTAAGGGGCCTCCATCATCCTGGGGATCAACAGATACTTTCAAAGCTTGGAGACAGGGGCAATATCTCCACAGAAACCACACCATTGTCAACAGGGGGGCGAGGGCAGACAGCTACAGTGTGTAAGGGTGCTGTGCTACAGGGTGGGGACAGGGACGGAGGTGCTGGGGAGAGAGAGAAGGGGCGCGGGGGAAGGAGGTGGGGACAGAGGAGCACAGGGGAGGGAGAGGGGTGTGGGGGAGGTGGAGAGAGAGGAGAGAGAGAGGGGGGGGGAGGGGGAGGGGCTTGATTGAGGGAAAGAGAGGGGGGCGTGGGGCAGTGGGAGAGAGGAGGACATGGGTGTGTGGGGGGGAGAGAGAGAGAATGTGTGTGGGGACGGGGCATGGAGGAGAGAGAGAGAGGCTGAGACAGGGAGGGCGAGGGGCGTGGAGAGAGAGGGGAGGAGAGGGGGGGGGAGAGAGACGGGGAGAGAGAGGGGGAGAGTAGGGGAGAGAGGGGGAGGGAGAGAGAGGGGGAGGGAGGGGGAGGGAGGGAGGGGGAGGGGGAGGGGGGGGAGAGAGTGGGGGAGAGAGTGGGGGAGAGAGTGGGGGAGAGAGTGGGGGAGAGAGTGGGGGAGAGAGTGGGCGAGAGAGTGGGCGAGAGAGTGGGCGAGAGAGTGGGCGAGAGAGTGGGCGAGAGAGTGGGCGAGAGAGTGGGCGAGAGAGTGGGCGAGAGAGTGGGCGAGAGAGTGGGCGAGAGAGTGGGCGAGAGAGTGGGCGAGAGAGTGGGCGAGAGAGTGGGCGAGAGAGTGGGCGAGAGAGTGGGCGAGAGAGTGGGCGAGAGAGTGGGCGAGAGAGTGGGCGAGAGAGTGGGCGAGAGAGTGGGCGAGAGAGTGGGCGAGAGAGTGGGCGAGAGAGTGGGCGAGAGAGTGGGCGAGAGAGTGGGCGAGAGAGTGGGGGAGAGAGTGGGGGAGAGAGTGGGGGAGAGAGTGGGGGAGAGAGTGGGGGAGAGAGTGGGGGAGAGAGTGGGGGAGAGAGTGGGGGAGAGAGTGGGGGAGAGAGTGGGGGAGAGAGTGGGGGAGAGAGTGGGGGAGAGAGTGGGGGAGAGAGTGGGGGAGAGAGTGGGGGAGAGAGTGGGGGAGAGAGTGGGGGAGAGAGTGGGGGAGAGAGTGGGGGAGAGAGTGGGGGAGAGAGTGGGGGAGAGAGTGGGGGAGAGAGTGGGGGGGGAGAGAGTGGGGGAGAGAGTGGGGGAGAGAGTGGGGGAGAGAGTGGGGGAGAGAGTGGGGGAGAGAGTGGGGGAGAGAGTGGGCGAGAGAGTGGGGGAGAGAGTGGGGGAGAGAGTGGGGGAGAGAGTGGGGGAGAGAGTGGGGGAGAGAGTGGGGGAGAGAGTGGGGGAGAGAGTGGGGAGAGAGTGGGGGAGAGAGTGGGGGAGAGAGTGGGGGAGAGAGTGGGGGAGAGAGTGGGGGAGAGAGTGGGGGAGAGAGTGGGGGAGAGAGTGGGGGAGAGAGTGGGGGAGAGAGTGGGGGAGAGAGTGGGGGAGAGAGTGGGGGAGAGAGTGGGGGAGAGAGTGGGGGAGAGAGTGGGGGAGAGAGTGGGGGAGAGAGTGGGGGAGAGAGTGGGGGAGAGAGTGGGGGAGAGAGTGGGGGAGAGAGTGGGGGAGAGAGTGGGGGAGAGAGTGGGAGAGGGAGGGAGAGGGAGGGAGAGGGAGGGAGAGGGAGGGAGAGTGGGGGAGAGTGGGGGAGAGTGGGGGAGAGAGGGGGAGAGAGGGGGAGAGAGGGGGAGAGAGGGAGAGAGAGAGGGGGAGAGGGAGGGGGAGAGAGAGGGGGAGAGAGAGGGGGAGAGAGAGGGGGAGAGAGAGGGGGAGAGAGAGGGGGAGAGAGAGGGGGAGAGAGAGGGGGAGAGAGAGGGGGAGAGAGAGGGGGAGAGAGAGGGGGAGAGAGAGGGGGAGAGAGAGGGGGAGAGAGAGGGGGAGAGAGAGGGGGAGAGAGAGGGGAGAGAGAGGGGGAGAGAGAAGGGGAGAGAGAAGGGGAGAGAGAGGGGGAGTGAGAGGGGGAGAGAGGGGGAGAGAGAGGGGGAGAGAGAGGGGGAGAGAGAGGGGGAGAGAGAGGGGGAGAGAGAGGGGGAGAGAGAGGGGGAGAGAGAGGGGAGAGAGAGGGAGAGAGAGAGAGAGGCAGGCAGAGAAGCAAGTGTACTCTGTGCATACTGACTGGGGGGTACCTTGCTGTCAGTGATGGGCTCCCAGATGATGCTCCCGGAATGGGTAACGATTCCACAGTCACTCCCAGCAAATCCATCAGTGCAGATGCAGAGTCCTGTGGCCTGTGGGGTAAAAACCAGAGTTAGCACATTCTCAGGGCTTTTCTTTATTCATTCACAGGATGTGTGTGTCGCTGGCTGGGCCAGCATTTATTGCCCATCCCTAATTGCCCCTTGAGAAGGTGGTGGTGAGCTGCCTTCTTGAACCACTGCAGTCCCGTGTGGTGTAGGTACACCCACAGTGCTGTTAGGGAGCGAGTTCCAGGATTTTGACCCAGCGACAGTGAAGGAACGGCCGATATATTTCCAAGTCAGGATGGTGAGTGAATTGGAGGGGAACTTCCAGGTGGTGGTGTTCCCCATGTGTCTGCTGCCCTTGTCCTTCTAGATGGTAGTGGTCGTGGGTTTGGAAGGTGCTGTCGAAGGAGCCTTGGTGAGTTGCTGCAGTGCATCTTGTAGATGGTACACACGCTGCTGCTACTGTGCGTCGGTGGTGGAGGGAGTGAATGTTTGTGGATGTGGTGTCAATCAAGCGGGGCTGCTTTGTCCTGGATGGTGTTGAGCTTCTTGAGTTGTTGCGGGAGCTGCACTCATCCAGGCAAGTGGGGAGTATTCCATCACACTCCTGACTTGTGTCTTGTAGATGGTGGACAGGCTTTGGGGAGTCAGGAGGTGTGAGTTACTCACTGCAGAGCTCCAAGCCTGTTAGTGGGGTCCCAGCAGGAGCAGAGTGCTAAGGTGAGCACATTCCCAGAAGTCACAGGGAGCCTGTGGAGGGCAAAGTTTGAGCAGGCCTGGGGAGGAGACGGTGCCGTAGTGAGTATGTGGGAGTGAGAGTAACAGTGTCTGTGTCTGGGGGAGGGGGAGTGAGAGAGCATGTGTGTGGTATGGGGGTGAGTGAGTGGTGTGTGGAGGATTGAGGGAGTGAGTGTGTGTGTTTGGAGGGAGGGGGTTGCAGAGTGAGGGAGGGAGTGAGATTGTGTGGTGAGAGAGAGAGACTGTGGTGTGGGAGGGGAGTGAGAGAGAGAGACAGGGGGGAGAGAGAGAGAGAGAGAGAGAGAGAGAGAGAGAGAGAGAGAGAGAGACAGGGGGGGAGAGAGAGAGAGAGAGAGAGAGAGAGAGAGAGAGACAGACAGGGGGAGAGAGCTTGTGTGGGTGGCTCTGTGCACGTGCGTGTTTGTGTGTGGGCGAGTGTGGGTGTGAGACTGAGTGAGTGTGAGGGCCAGCGAGAGCCTGAGTATGTGGGTGACCCGGGGGAAGGGTCGCTCCCTCGCAGCGACCCGGGGGAAGGGTCGCTCCCTCGCAGCGACCCGGGGGAAGGGTCGCTCCCTCGCAGCGACCCGGGGGAAGGGTCGCTCCCTCGCAGCGACCCGGGGGAAGGGTCGCTCCCTCGCAGCGACCCGGGGGAAGGGTCGCTCCCTCGCAGCGACCCGGGGGAAGGGTCGCTCCCTCGCAGCGACCCGGGGGAAGGGTCGCTCCCTCGCAGCGACCCGGGGGAAGGGTCGCTCCCTCGCAGCGACCCGGGGGAAGGGTCGCTCCCTCGCAGCGACCCGGGGGAAGGGTCGCTCCCTCGCAGCGACCCGGGGGAAGGGTCGCTCCCTCGCAGCGACCCGGGGGAAGGGTCGCTCCCTCGCAGCGACCCGGGGGAAGGGTCGCTCCCTCGCAGCGACCCGGGAGAAGGGTCGCTCCCTCGCCCTGACCCGGGGGAAGGGTCGCTCCCTCGCAGCGACCCGGGGGAAGGGTCGCTCCCTCGCAGCGACCCGGGGGAAGGGTCGCTCCCTCGCAGCGACCCGGGGGAAGGGTCGCTCCCTCGCAGCGACCCGGGGGAAGGGTCGCTCCCTCGCAGCGACCCGGGGGAAGGGTCGCTCCCTCGCAGCGACCCGGGGGAAGGGTCGCTCCCTCGCAGCGACCCGGGGGAAGGGTCGCTCCCTCGCCCTGACCCGGGGGAAGGGTCGCTCCCTCGCCCTGGCCCGGGGGAAGGGTCGCTCCCTCGCAGTGACCCGGGGGAAGGGTCGCTCCCTCGCAGTGACCCGGGGGAAGGGTCGCTCCCTCGCCTGGACCCGGGGGAAGGGTCGCTCCCTCGCCCGGACCCGGGGGAAGGGTCGCTCCCTCGCAGCGACCCGGGGGAAGGGTCGCTCCCTCGCCCTGACCCGGGGGAAGGGTCGCTCCCTCGCCCTGACCCGGGGTAACTGTCACTCCCTCGCAGTGACCCGGGGGAAGGGTCACTCCCTCGCAGTGACCCGGGGTAACGGTCGCTCCCTCGCAGTGACCCGGGGTAACGGTCGCTCCCTCGCAGTGACCCGGGGTAACGGTCACTCCCTCGCAGTGACCCGGGGGCAGGGTCACTCCCTCGCAGTGACCCGGGGGAAGGGTCACTCCCTCGCAGTGACCCGGGGGAAGGGTCACTCCCTTGCAGTGACCCGGGGTAACGGTCAGCTCTATCGGTCTGAGAAGGCGGTCAGTGATCTATGGGACTCACCGAATGGCAGTGCCCGGCCTGGGTGTGAGCTGAGCAGTTGTTGGGACATCTCTCCAGTGTGCAGTCTGGTCCGGTGTAGCCGGTGGTACACACACAGTGCCCGTTATGGCACTGCTGGTTGGCACGGCAGCTGGGTTGGCAATTATTGACGGTGTAGGTGGCATTGAAGCCTTCATAGACTGTTCCTGGTCCACTGCTAACGTTGGCTTCAAAGTAAACAGTCAGAACCCCTGTCACCCAGAAGGAGAATTAACTCAGTATTAATGAAACACTTAAACCTGCCCAGCAAAACCAAACAGTAATATTTCAAATCAAATCACAAACTGCTTCAAACATCCAACAGAGAGAGGGGGAGAAACGAGGGCCCACTCTGGATCGATGACAGTGAATACAGAACCTGATCAAACAGTCACCGACTCCCAAAAAACTGACATTCTTCTCTGTCCACACAAACCCTCCGACTGACCTTACTACCAGTCAGAACACTCTCACCACCCTCAACACTATCCAGAGATCAGAGTCTGCAAAACATCTCCCAGTTAGACAGAGATAGAGCACTCTCCCAGTTACACACTGTGATACAGAGCGCTCTCCCAGTTACAGACTGTGATACAGAGCGCTCTCGCAGTTATACACTGTGATACAGAGCACTCTCCCAGTTACACACTGTGATACAGAGCACTCTCCCAGTTACACACTGATACAGAGCACGCTCCCAGTTACACACTGTGATACAGAGCACTCTCCCAGTTACACACTGTGATACAGAGCACTCTCCCAGTTACAGACTGTGATACAGAGTGCTCTCGCAGTTATACACTGTGATACAGAGCACTCTCCCAGTTACACACTGTGATACAGAGCACTCTCCCAGTTACACACTGTGATACAGAGCACTCTCCCAGTTACACACTGTGATACCGAGTACTCTCCCAGTTACACACTGTGATACAGAGCACTCTCCCAGTTACACACTGTGATACAGAGCACTCTCCCAGTTACACACTGTGATACAGAGCACTCTCCCAGTTACACACTGTGATACAGAGCACTCTCCCAGTTACAGACTGTGATACAGAGTGCTCTCGCAGTTATACACTGTGATACAGAGCACTCTCCCAGTTACACACTGTGATACAGAGCACTCTCCCAGTTACACACTGTGATACAGAGCACTCTCCCAGTTACACACTGTGATACCGAGTACTCTCCCAGTTACACACTGTGATACAGAGCACTCTCCCAGTTACACACTGTGATACAGAGCACTCTCCCAGTTACACACTGTGATACAGAGCACTCTCCCAGTTACACACTGTGATACAGAGCACTCTCCCAGTTACACACTGTGATACCGAGTACTCTCCCAGTTACACACTGTGATACAGAGCACTCTCCCAGTTACACACTGTGATACAGAGCACTCTCCCAGTTACACACTGTGATACAGAGCACTCTCCCAGTTACACACTGTGATACAGAGCACTCTCCCAGTTACACACTGTGATACAGAGCACTCTCCCAGTTACACCTCACCTGCCCATACAGAGACTACTGAAGTACCTGAGATAGCGTCAACTGTGATTGGCTCATCCCGACCATTGCCACAGAAGGCTCCAATCAGGTTGGGGTCAGCGTAGATGGCACTGTCCAGCTCAGAATCCATGAGGAATTCCGGAATTCCATCGAAGACGTAAACATAATTTTGCTGGAAGAAAGACATGAGCAGCATTGAGTTTGCTCTTTGCGTCACAGGTTCGCTAAAGACCTCTCCGCCCACCCCCAACTGCAAATACTCACCCCACACTTCATCCTGATGTCTGATCTGATGGTCAAGCTGACCATAGGGCAGCTGCTCTCCTGCTGGCAGGAGTCCAGAGACTCCGAGGTTGACAGCACCCACAGGCAATAGGCCAGCCCGTTTGTTGAGATCCCGTGTCCTCTCATTGAGCCCAGTGCCGAGGACGAGATGTTCTTCAATAGGATTCGGCCCACACACTCACGGTAGCATGTCCCATTATCCCTGTAAAATCAACAGCTGGATCAGTGCCACAGTGACCCACAGTAGCTAAACACCTGGAGGGGGGGTCACAACCTCGGACACAAGGTGAAGGGGCCGATTAGCGTGTGAGTGAGTGAGTGAGTGTGAGTGTGCTGGGGAGGGAGGTACAGAGATGGTGTAAATGTCTGTGTGTTTCTATGTAAGTTTGCGCGCGCGTGCCTGTACGTGTGCGCGTGTGGGTGTGCCTGTACGTGTGCGCGTGTGGGTGTGCCTGTACGTGTGCGCGTGTGGGTGTGCCTGTACGTGTGCGCGTGTGGGTGTGCCTGTACGTGTGCGCGTGTGGGTGTGCCTGTACGTGTGCGCGTGTGGGTGTGCCTGTACGTGTGCGCGTGTGGGTGTGCCTGTACGTGTGTGGGTGTGCCTGTACGTGTGCGCGTGTGGGTGTGCCTGTACGTGTGCGCGTGTGGGTGTGCCTGTACGTGTGCGTGTGTGGGTGTGCCTGTACGTGTGCGCGTGTGGGTGTGCCTGTACGTGTGCGCGTGTGGGTGTGCCTGTACGTGTGTGGGTGTGCCTGTACGTGTGCGCGTGTGGGTGTGCCTGTACGTGTGCGCGTGTGGGTGTGCCTGTACGTGTGCGCGTGTGGGTGTGCCTGTACGTGTGCGCGTGTGGGTGTGCCTGTACGTGTGCGCGTGTGGGTGTGCCTGTACGTGTGCGCGTGTGGGTGTGCCTGTACGTGTGCGCGTGTGGGTGTGCCTGTACGTGTGCGCGTGTGGGTGTGCCTGTACGTGTGCGCGTGTGGGTGTGCCTGTACGTGTGCGCGTGTGGGTGTGCCTGTACGTGTGCGCGTGTGGGTGTGCCTGTACGTGTGCGAGTTAGGAGCTGGAGTAGGCCACTCGGCCCCTCGAGCCTGCCCCGCCATTCAGTAAGATCATGGCTGATCTGAATGTAACCTTAACCCCACATTCCTGCCCACCCCCGATAACCTTTCACCCCCTTGTTAACCAAGAATCTATCTAGCTCTGCCTTAAAAATATTCAAAGACTCTGCTTCCACTGCCTTTAGAGGGAGAGAGTCCCAAAGACTCTCAACCTTCAGGCAAAAGTTTTCTCCTCATCCCTGTTTTAAATGGGTGGCCCCTTATTTTTAAACAGTGACCCCTAGTTCTAGATCCTCCTACAAGAGGGAACATCCTCTCCCCATGCTCCCTGTCAAGACCCCTCAGGATCTTAAAGCTTTCAATCAAGTCACCTCTTACTCTTCTAAATTCCAGTGGATACAAGCCTAACCTTTCCTCATAATCCAGCCTTTCCTCATAAAACAACCCACCCATTCCTGGTATTAGTCTGGTAAACCATCTCTGACGCTTCTAATACATTTACATTTTTCTTTATATAAGGAGGCCAGTGCTGTACACAATACTCCAGATGTGGTCTCACCAATGCCCTGTATAACTGAAACATAACCTCCCTGCTTTTGTAATCAGTTCCCCTCACAATGAACCATAACATTGTTAGTTTTCCTAATTACCTGCTGTACCTGCAGACTAACCTTTTGTGATTCATGCACCAGGACACCCAGATCCCTCTGAATCTCAGAGCTCTGCAATCTCTCACCATTTAGACAATAAGCTTCTTTTTTATTCTTCCTGCCAAAATGAACAATTTCACATTTCCCCACATTATACTCCATTTGCCAGGTCTTTGCCCACTCACTTAACCTCTCTGTGTCCTTACATCCTCTTCACTATTTACTTTCCTACCTATCCTTGTGTCATCACCAAATTTCGCCACCGTTCCTTCGGTCCCTTCATCCAAGTCATTTATATAAATTGTAAATAGTTGAGGCTCCAGCACTGATCCCTGTGGCACACTCCTCGTCACATCCTGCCAACCTGAAAAAGACCCATTTATGCCAGTTCTGTTTCCTGTTAGCCAGCCAATCTTCTATCCATGCCAATATGTTACTCCCTACACCATAGGCTTTTATTTTCTGCAATAACTTTTGATGTGGCACTTTATCAAATGCCTTCTGGAAATCTAAGTACAGTACATCCACCGGTTCCCCTTTATCCACAGCACATGTTACTCCTTCAAATAACTTCAATAAATTGGTTAATCATGATTTCCCTTTCACAAAACCATGTTGACTCTGCCTGATTACGTTGAATTGTTCTAAGTGCCCTGTTATAACATCTTTAATAATAACATTTTCCCTGTGACAGATGTTATTCTAACTGGTCTATCGTTTCCTGCTTTCTATCTCCCTCCCTTTTTGAATAAAGGAGATATATTTGCTATTTTCCAATCTAATGGAACCTTCCCTGAATCTAGGGAATTTTGGAAAATTTAAACGAGTCCATCAACCATCTCACTAGCCACTTCTTTCAAGACCTTAGGGTGACGTCCATCCAGACCGGGGGATTTGTCAGCCCGCAGCCCCAACAATTTGCTCAATACCACTTCCCTGGAGATTGTAATTTTCCTGAGTTCCTCCCTCCCTTCCATTTCCTGATTTACAGCTATTTCCGGAATGTGACTTGTGTCCTCTATAGTGAAGACCGAAGCAAAATACCTGTTTAATTCATCCGCCATCTCCCTACTTTCCATTATCAATTCCCCAGATGCACTCTCTCTACAGAGAAACACTCACTTTGATAACTCTTCTGATTTAAATATTTACAGAAACTCTTACTCTCCGTCTTTATATTACTAGCTAGCTTTCTCTCAGACGCTAACTTTTCCATCTTTATTAATCTTTTTGTCATTCTCTGCTGATCTTTATATTCTTTCCAATCTTCTGACCTGCCACCCATCTTTGCATAATGATATGCTTTTTCTTTAAGTTTGATGTTTTCTTTAACTTTTTTAGTTAACTATGGATGGTGGGCCCTCCCCTTGGATTTGTTCTTTCTCATTAGAATCTGTCTATTCTGAAATATCCCTTTAAATATCTGCCACTGAACTTCTATTGACACATCCCTTCACCTCATTTACAAAAACATAGAAAAGAGGAGGAGGCCATTCGGCCCTCGGAGCCTGCACCACCATTCATTATGACCATGCCTGCCCCCAGAGAAACACACCTATACAGAAAATAGGAGCAGTTTGTTTTAGCTAGCTCAGCTTTCATGCCCTCATAATTGCCCCTATTTAAGTTTAAAATATTAGTCTTGGACGCACTCATTTCTCCCTCAAAAATGAATGTAAAATTCAATCATATTACGATCGCTGTTACCCAGGGGTGCCTTCACTAGGAGGTTATCAATTAATCCTATTGCATTGCTCAATACCAGGTCTAGTATAGCCTGCTCTCTGGTTGGCTCCAGAATGTGCTGTTCTAAGAAACTATCCCAAAAACATTCTATGAACTCCTCATCTACACTACTTTATCGCATCTGATTTTTCCAGTCTATCTGTAGATTAAAATCCCCCACGATTATTGCTGTACCTTTCTGGCAAACTCCCATTATGACTTCTTTTATACTCTGTCCCACTGTGTCATTACACCTAGGGGCCTGTACATCACTCCCACAAGTGACTTCTTGCCTTTATCATTCCTCATCTCAACCCAAACTGCTTCTCCATCCTGGTTTCCTCAACCTCACCCCACTCTGATGTGCTAAGACCATCGTTAATTAACAGAGCCGCCCCTCCACCTTTTCCTAACTTCCTGTCCTTCCTAATTGTCACACACCCTTCAATATTCAGCTCCCAATCTGTCTCATCCATGTCTCTATAATTGTCCCTTGTCTTGTCTCTATAACGGCCATCAGATTGTACTTCTTTATTTCTATTTGTGATGTCTGTTTTGGTTTGAATGCTATATGCGTTTAGATACAGAGCCTTTAGTTTTGTACTTTTATTATTTTTGTAACATCTAGCCTTACCTGCCAATTTACTCTTCGATTTGTACTCTCTGTGTACTCTCTTCCTGTCACAGTCTGTTTATCATTTCCCATATTAATACCCGTCTCTCTTGGCTTGTCTCTACTCTTTGGTTTAATTTGATCCCTTGACGCCACTATTCTGTTTAGAACCCTCTCTAGTTCCCCTGTTAGGCAGCTCACCAGGACACCAGCCCCAGCACGGTTCAGGTATAGACCATTCCAACGGTACAGACCCCACTTTCCCCAATACTGGAGCCAGTGCCCCACAAACCGGAATCCACACCAGTCTCTGAACCACGCATTCATTTCTCTAATCTTATTTGTCTTATGCCAACTTACACGTGGCTCAGGTAATAATCCAGAAGTTATTACCTTTGAGGTTCAGCTTCTTAATTTGGTGCTTAGCTCCTCATACTGACTATGCAGAGCCTGCTTCCTCATTCTGCCTGTGTTGTTGATACCTGTAAGGACCATGACCACCGGATCCTCCCCCTCCCACTGCAAGTTCCTCTCCAACCCTGAGCAGGTGCCCCGCACTCTGGCACCAGATAGGCAACAAAGCCGTCTGGACTCTTGCTATTTATTACAGAGAACAATGTCAATCCCCCTTCCTCTACTGTCCCCTACTACCACTATGTTCCTTTTTACACGTACCCATACCATGGTGCTATGGTCAGTCTGCTGGTCCATCCTGCAGCCCCCACTCATCCAAACAAGCTGGGAGAACCTCAAACCTGTTGGACAATTGCAGAGACTCACACTCCTGCCCTCTGGGTCCCCTTACCTGCCTCATTCACAGTCACACTGGCCTGTCCCTGGCCACTGACCAAATCAGGAGACCCTATCCTAAGTAATATGACTGCCTCCTGGTATGAAGCATCCAGGTAGCTTTCCCCCTCCCTGATGTGCCGCAGTGTCTGCAGCTGTTACCCAGGAGCTCCCACACGCTGCAGCCTCGACACATCACCTGTCCTGCCATCCTTAATGTGTTTGAAATAATTACTTAATTATATTAATCACTTATTTATGTTGCTTTCTTATATATTTTATTACCACCAAATTGTGTACTACTTTAAACCTTAGGGATAGAATAGGACTTACCAACTTACCAGATACTCAGCAAACATCTAGCTCCTTCCCCTGTAGTAGGGGTGAGAAAGATAGAGAGGAAACAAACGACTCCTCCCCCTACCCTTTTTCCCAACTCCCCCCTGATCAAACTCCAAGTCTTCACTCAGTTTGAGAGCTGCACTCCATTTACCAAGGAAGAACCCTGAATTTAAAGTAAACTGAACTGGGGCTACAGCAACGAGATTCAACCAGTTATCTAATCAACTACTCAGCTCCTACTGCTGAGAATGAGTTCACCCTGTCTAAACGGCAGGAAAGAAAGTACTTAGCCTGCTTTAACAGTACTTTCCAGTTATGGCTAATTACAGACTAGGTTAGATTTTAAGAACAAAAGTAACACTTAAAACTCTCCTTAGTCAGCTGCTCCGAGTATGTGAGTGAGTGTGTATGAGAGTGCATGTGCGCACACACGTGAGAGTGTGTGTGCGTGCGCGTGAGTGCGTGTGCACGCACGTGTGATAGAGGGAGAGTGTGCGCGTGTGAGAGAGAGAGAGAGAGAGTGTGCGCGTGTGAGAGAGAGAGAGTGTGCGTGTGTGAGAGAGAGAGAGAGAGTGTGCGCGTGAGAGAGAGTGTGTGCGTGTGAGAGAGAGAGAGAAAGTGCCTGAGTGAGTGTGAGAGTGTGTGAGTGTATGTGAGTCTGAGAGAGAGTGAGTGAATGAGTGAGGTGTGTGCGTGTGCGTGAGAAAGAGAGAGAGAGAGAGAGAGGAAGAGAGTGTGAGAGAGTGAATGTGAGAATGTATGTGTGTCATGAGAATGTCAGTGTGTCAGCATGAGAGAGAGATAGAATGCCGGATGAGCGTGTCTGTGTTTGTGGGGGAGGTGATAGTGTTGACGGCTGCTTAGTGTCTCTCTCGGTCCCTTTGTCTTTCTGTCTCTATGTCACTCTTTGCATGTGTCTGTCTCTTGCTCTCTGTCTGTGTCTGTTTCTCTCTTTCCACCTCTCTCTCTCTCTAAAAAGGGCAGAGAGAGCGGGAAAGACCAGTTTAAAAAGGACACAGAGAGCGGGAAAGACCAGTTTAAAAAGGACACAGAGAGCGGGAAAGACCAGTTTAAAAAGGACACAGAGAGCAGGAAAGACCAGTTTAAAAAGGACACAGAGAGCAGGAAAGACAAGTTTAAAAAGGACACAGAGAGCGGGAAAGACCAGTTTAAAAAGGACACAGAGAGTGGGAAAGACTTCAGTTTAAAAAGGACACAGAGAGCGGGAAAGACCAGTTTAAAAAGGACACAGAGAGCAGGAAAGACCAGTTTAAAAAGGACACAGAGAGCAGGAAAGACCAGTTTAAAAAGGACACAGAGAGCAGGAAAGACCAGTTTAAAAAGGACACAGAGAGCGGGAAAGACTTCAGTTTAAAAAGGACGCAGAGAGCAGGAAAGACCAGTTTAAAAAGGGCACAGAGAGTGGGAAAGACCAGTTTAAAAAGGACAGAGAGAGCGGGAAAGACCAGTTTAAAAAGGACACAGAGAGCGGGAAAGACTTCAGTTTAAAAAGGGCACAGAGAGCGGGAAAGACCAGTTTAAAAAGGACACAGAGAGTGGGAAAGACCAGTTTAAAAAGGGCACAGAGAGCGGGAAAGACCAGTTTAAAAAGGGCACAGAGAGCGGGAAAGACCAGTTTAAAAAGGGCACAGAGAGCAGGAAAGACCAGTTTAAAAAGGGCACAGTGAGCGGGAAAGACTTCAGTTTAAAAAGGGCGTGGAGTGTTAGTCTGAGGACCAGGTTCTGAGAAAAGTCAAGTCTGACATAACAGGGGAAGAGGTAAGTGATTGGTTGGTGAGTATTTGGCTCATCTATCTTTCAAACCTCAGGTCATTTATTCTAATTGTAAGGTTTTATAAGGTTTATAAGTAAGGCTTATTACAACTAGTAAGGTGTACCATCTATTGGCAGGGTTTATCAGAATTAAGGTTTATTACCAGTAGTAAGGTTTAATTGCAGTCACAAGGTTATCAGTTAATAATAGAGGAATGGCAGGGCTATTCCAACCACAAGAGTGCCCATCCTGTGCTATGTAGGGACTCCAGGATGCTTCCCGTGTTCTAGATAACCATTTGTGTCGGAAATGTTGCCAGTTGCAGCAGCTAGAGCTCCAGGTTGTGGAACTTGAGAAGCAGCTGGCGTCACTGCAGATTATCCGTGAAGCTGAGAGTTACGTGGATAGCACGTTTATAGATGTGGTCACCCGGCAGATTAAGAATATGAACGAGGAGAGGGAAGGAGTGACCGTCAAAAAGAAAAAGGTAGGTAGAGCAGGAGGTCCCCGAACACCTCCCACTCTCCAACCAGTATTCAGTTCTGAGTGATGGTTCATCTGGGGAATGCAGCCAGCACCCAGTCCTTGGCACCGTGAGGGCTCAGCTTTATGGGACTGTGGGGGTGGGGGCTGGGGGGGTGGGGGGGGGGGGGGGGGGGGTGGTACAAGGAAGTTGGAAGAGCAATAGTGGGAGGTGATTCAATAATTAGGGGAAAAGATAGGCATTTGTGTGGCTGTAGACATGAATCCAGGATGATGTATTGCCAGCCCGGTGACAGGTCTAGGATGTCATTAAGCTACTGCAGGGCAATTTGAGGTGGGAGGGTGAATAGCCAGCAATCATGGTCCACACCGGTACCAATGACAGAGGTAGAAAGAGGGATGTGATGCTGCAGTCAGAATTTGCGGAGGCAGATGGAAAATTAGCAAGCAGGACCTCAAAAGTATTAATCTCCGGATTACTCCCAGTGCCCCACACGAGTATAGAAATAGGAGGATGAGACAGATGAATGAGTGGCTGGAAAGATGGTGTAGGAGGGAAGACTTTAGATTCCTGGGACATCAGGATTGGCTCCTGGGGAGATGGGGCCTACAGAGGCAGGACGGGTTGCACCTGAACAGAGCCGGGTCTGAGTTCCTTGCCCGTGCTGTTGGGGAGGTTTTAAACTAACTTGGCGGGGGGGGGTGGGAACCAGGAGAGAATATTAGAGAGGAATACCAGGGGGCACAAAATACTGGGAGAGACAGATAGCACTAGAATAGAGAATAGTAAGTTAATAGGTGGAGTTGGAGTAGGGGAGAAAGTAATTAAGTCTGAATCAGGGTCACTGTGCATGTATGTGAATGCACAGAGTGCAGTAAATAAGACTGGGGAGTTACAGGCACAGATTGCCATGTGGAAATACGATGTTGTGGCGATAACAGAGACTTGGCTCAAAAGAAGGGAAGTAATGGGAGTTAAATATTCCTGGATACAAGGTGTTCAGGAAAGACAGGAAAGGAGGAAAAGAGGGAAGGGTGGCAGTATTGATTAAGCAGAGCGTTGTAGTGCTGGAGAAAGAGGATGACTCAGACTGGTCACGGACAGAGTTTATTCGGCTAGAGCTAAGGAAGAAAAATGGTGCAATGACTTTGCTCGGTGTTGTCTATAGACCACCAACTAGTGGGAAGGACGTAGAGGGACAAATCGCAAGGAAATTACAGAGAGGTGCAAAAATAGCCGAATACTTATCATAGGGAACTCTCATTATCATTATAGGCTGGGATAGTATTAGTGTAAAGGGCAGAGAGGGGAAAGAGTTCCTAGAGTGTGTTCAGGAGAATTTCCTACAGCAGTATGTTTCCAAGAAGGAAGGAGGCGCTGCTGGACCTGGCTCTTGGGAATGAGGTGGGCCAAGTGGATCAAGTGTCAGTGGGGGAACATTTAAGGAGCAGTGATCATTGTACTGTATGTTTTTGGCTGACTATGGAAAAGGACAAAGGACAATCCAGAGTAAGAATAATTAACTGGGGGAAAGCCAACTTCAATGGGGTAAGAATGGATTGGAGACGAATAACCTGAAGTCAAAGGTTGGCAGGAAAATCAGGAGCTGATCAATGGGCTTTCTTCATAGAGCAGAGAAATCGAGCATAGTCAAGGGGTAGGGCAAACAAATCCAGAGCGCTCTGATGACAAAGGTGCTTATGACAGGTGTCAAGGAGAAACTACAATTCAGAACTAGGCTAAATATTTAAAGTTCAGAGGGGAGGTGAAGAAGCAAATCAAAGAAGCAAGGAGAGAGTATGAAAAGAGACTGGCAGCTAACAGAAAAGGGAATCTCAAAGCCTTCTATACACATATAAACAGTGAAGGGTGGTAAAGGGGAGGAGTAGGGCCGATTAGGGACCAGAAAGGGGATTTACAAATGGAGGCGGGGGGCATAGTTGAGGTATTAAATTAATACTTCGCATTTGTCTTTACCAAGATGATGCTAACCAGGCCATGGTGACAGAGGTGGTAATTCAGACACTAGATGGGTTAACAGTTGAAAAGGTGGTGGTATTGGATAGGCTGCCAGTACTTAAAGTTGATAAGGCACTGCGAACAGATGAGATGCATCCAAGGTTGCTGAGGGAAGTAAGAGTGGAAATTGCAGAGGCACTGACCATAGTTTTTCAGCCTTCCATAGACTCAGGGGGTCCCGGAGACTGGAGAATTGCAAACATTACACCCTTGTTCAAAATAGGCTGTAACAATCAGCTCAGCAACTACAGGTCAGTCAGTTTAACTCCAGTGGTGGGCAAACATCTAGAAACAATAATTTGGGGCAAAATGAATAGTCACAGAGACAAATGTGGGTTAATTAAGGAAAGCCAGCATGGATTTCTTAAAGGAAAATCATGTTTAACGAACTTGCTGGAGTTTTTTTGAAGGGGTAACAGAGAGGGTTGATGAGGGTAATGCTGTAGATGTGGTGTACATGGGACTTCCAAAAGGCATTTGATACAGTGCCACACAACAGGCTTGTGAGAAAAGCTACAACTCATGGAATAACAGGGGCAGTAGGAACATGGATATGGAAGTGACTGAGTGTCAGGAAACAGAGTAATGGATAATGGATGTCTTTCGGGCTGGAGGAGGGTTTGTAGTGGAGTTCCCCAGGGGTCGGTATTGGGACTCTTGCTTTTCCTGATATATATTAATGATCTAAATCTTGATGTGCAGAAGTCTGCAGATGATACGAAACTTGGAAGCGTTGTAAAATGTGAGGGCGACAGTGTAGAACTTCAAAGGGACATGAGTTGGTGGAATGGGGGGGACAGGTGGCTGATGAAGTTCAATGCAGAGAAGTGGGAGGTGATTCATTTTGGTGGGACGAACATGGGGAGACAATATAAAAAAAAAGGGTACAACTCTACAGGGGGTGCAGGAAGAGAAGGGACCTGGGTGTATATGTACATAAGTCATTGAAGGTGGCAGGACAGGTTGAGAGTGGGTTAATAAGGCATACCATATCCTAGGCTTTATTCACAGGGGCATATAGTACAAGGGCAAGGAGGTTATTTGAACTTGTATAAGTCACAGGTCCGGCCACAGCTGGAGTATTGCATCAGGATGTGAAAGCATTAGAGAGAGCATGTGGAAAAGACTCATGAGAATGGTTCCAGGGATGAGAAACTTCAGTTTATGAAGATAGATTGGAGAGGCTGGGGCTGTTCTCCTTGGACAGGAGAAGGCGAAGAGGAGATTTGACAGAGGTTCTCAAGATCATGAGGGGTCTGGACAGAGCAGACAGGGAGAAACTGTTCCCACCTGTGAAACCAGAGGGGAACAGATGTGAAGAAAAATAAGTGATATGAGGAGAGACTTTATAACGCAGCGAGTGGTTAGAGTTTGGAATGCACTGCCTGAGAGTGTGGTGGAGGCAGGTTCAACTGAGGCGTTTAAAAAGGGAATTAAACTGTTATCTGAAAAGGAAGAAGGGGGAGGATTGTGAGTAGAAGACGGGGGAATGGTACTAGGCGAGTTGCTCATTCGGAGAGCCGGTGCAAACATGATGGGCTCAATGGCCTCCCTTCTGCTCCGTAACAATTCTATGATTCCCTCTGTCTCTCTCTCCCGGGACAGGGCTGATGGGCTTCACTCACCGTGGGTCTCCGTAGTAACCAGTGACACAGTTCTGGCAGTGCGTCCCTCCCGTGTTCTCAGTGCAAAAGCAGCTGCCTGTTGACCCATCGCAGTCTCCCAGCCAGCTTGCACCATGTCCGTTACACGCACACTGCCGACAGCCATCCTTCTCTGTGGCGTTGCCGTAACTACCAGGCCGACACAACTCACAGTACCGCCCCATGGTCCAGTCTGTGAGCATCAGAGTGAATTCATCTCAGTCACAGCGAGTGTCAGAATCCTTCGATTTAATTCAAGCGCTGTCTATTTAAAACCCACTCCCCTACTCATTCTTCACAGTCCCGCATTCTCCCCTTACAATCACGTCTCCAGTTCCCTCGAGATGTGCCACAGAATCTGTTTCCACCATCCTTTCAGGTCAGAGAACTCAGTTAAAAATAATCCTCCCCAGGTCCCCTCTCATCCTTTTGCCAGTTATCTTTACTCCGTGTCCTTTGGCTATTGACCCCATCCTCCCACCAACACCTGCCAACAGCTGTTCCACATTCACTCTGTCAGCACTATTCACATAGGGTAATCTAGAACAAGGGGGCACAGTTTTAAAATAAGGGGGCTCCCATTTAAGATGGAGATGAGGAGGAATTTCTTCTCTCCGAGGGTCATTAGTCTGTGGAAGTCTCTTCCCCAGAGAGCAGCGGAGGCTGGGTCACTGAATATATTCAAGGGCGAGATAGACAGATTTCTGATCAATGAGGGAGTCGAGGGTTATGGGGGGCAGACAGGAA
Source organism: Cetorhinus maximus (assembly GCF_964194155.1). NCBI lineage: Eukaryota > Metazoa > Chordata > Chondrichthyes > Lamniformes > Cetorhinidae > Cetorhinus > Cetorhinus maximus. Next base: position 48,547 of record NW_027598022.1, read on the forward strand.
AGTGGGGTTAAGGCCACAACCGGATCAGCCATGATCGTACTGAATGGGGGAGCAGGCTCGAGGGGCCGAGTGGCCTCCTCCTGCTCCTATTTCTTACAATTTCAAGGAACGCCTTAAAGGAAGATGAAGAGGTCGAGAGTCAGAGAGGTGCAGGGAGGGAATTCCAGAGCTTATGCAGCTGAAGGCACAGAGTTATACAGTCAGAGAGGTCTACAGCACAAGAAAAAGGCCCTTTGGCCCATTGAGTCTATGCCAGTCAAACAAGTACCTAACTATTCTAATCCCATTTTCCAGCACTAGGTCTTGTATACCATCGCATCGCAAGTGCACATCCAAATACTACTTAAATGTTATGAGGGTATCTGCCTCTGCCACCCTTTCAGACAGTGAGTTCCAGATTCCCACCACCCTCTGGGTGAAAAAATTCTTCCTCACATCCCCTCTAAACCTCCTGCCCCTTACCTTAAATCTGTGCCCCCTGGTTATTGATCCCTCCACCAAGGGGAAAAGTTCCTTCCTGTCTACCCTATCTATGCCCCTCATAATTTTATACACCTCAATCATGTCCCCCCTCAATCTCCTCTGCTCCAGGGAAGATAACCCCAGTCTATCCAATCTCTCCTCATATCGGCCACCAATGATGGAGTGATTAAAATCAGAGCACAGATAGCTGAGAGGACTGCGGGGCGGGAAAGACAGACTTGCATTGATATCGCCTTTTTAATAACTACCGCACATCTCAAAGTGGTTTACCATCCAATGTCACACTTACTGAAGCGTAGTGTCCGTTTGTAATGTAGGAAACGCGCCCTTCAATTTGGGCACAGCAAGATCCCACAGGCAGCAATGTGACAATGGCCCAGATGTTGCCAGGGCTGGAAAATTGCAGTGATGAGGAGATATCGGACAGGCTGGGGTTGTTTTCCTTGGAACAGAGGAGGCTGAGGGGGTGACCTAATTGAGGTGTACAAAATTATGAGGGGCCGAGATACGGTAAACAGGAAAGACCTAGCGGAGAGGTCAATGACCAGGGGGCACAGATTTAAGGGGATTGGTGGAAGGATTAGAGGGGACATGAGGAGAAACATGTTCACCCAGAGGGTGGTGGGTGTCTGGAATTCGCTGCCTAAGTTGGTGGTTGAGGCTGAAACACTCGACTCATTTAAACAGAACCTGGACCTGCAGCTGAAGATCTGGAACCTGCCAGGATACGGACCAGGGACTGGAAAGTGGGGTTAAAAATGAACGGCCAGTTTCTGTTTTCCCTCCTTCTTTTAGCCGGTGCAGACTCGATGGGCTGAATGGCCTCTTTGTCTGCTGTAACTTTCCTATGGTTCTATGTCATACTGACAGAGGGATGTTTTACATCCAGTCAAGCAGGCAGGTTAAGACGACACCTCTGACAATGCAGCACTCCCTCAGTACTGCACTGGGGTGTCAGCCTTGACTTTCAGAGATGAGAAAAGATTTTTAAAATCGAGACGTTGCTTGACCACCAGCCAATGTGTGTCAGCGAGCGCAGGAGGTGTGGGTGACCAGGGCTTGGTGAGAGTTAGGGACATGGGCAGTTTTGGAGAAGCCTCACCTTTCCGAATGGTAGAGTGTGGGGGCCAGCTGGGAGTGTGTGCGAATAGTCGAGTCCGGAGGGAACAAAGGCAATCGATGGAGGTGTCAGCAGCAGATGAGCTGAGACAGGGGTGAAGTTGGACAGCATCACACGGTCTCAGTGACAATCCGGACGGCGGCTCATTTCAGGATAAGTGTGACACCGAAGGCTGGAACCAGACTGGCTTCATTGTGGACTGTTCCGGGGGGGGGAGGTCGGACCACCCAGCATCGATCCGACAAACTCAGCCCTGTCGACCCTGCAAACTCCTCCTTACCAACATCTGGGGGCTAGTGTCAAAACTGGGAGAGCTGTCTCACAGACTAGTCAAGCAACAGCCTGACATAGTCACCCTCACGCAATCATACCTTACAGATAATGTCCCAGACTCCACCATCACCATCCCCGGGTATGTCCTGTCCCACCGGCAGGACAGACCCAGCAGAGGTGGCGACACAGTGGTATACAGTCGGGAGGGAGTTGCCCTGGGAGCCCTCAACACCAACTCCGGACCCCAGGAAGTCTCATGGCATCAGGTCAAACACGGGCAAGGAAACCTCCTGCTGATGACCACGTACAGCCCTCCCTCAGCTGATGAATCAATGCTCCTCCATGTTGAACACCACTTGGAGGAAGCACTGAGGGTGGCAAGGGTGCAGAATGTACTCTGGGTGGGGGGACTTCAATGTCCATCACCAAGACTGGCTCGGTAGAACCACTACTGACCGAGCTGGCTGAGTCCTAAAGGACATAGCTGCTAGACTGGGTCTGCGGCAGGTGGTGAGGGAACTAGCAAGAGGGGAAAACATACTTGACCTCACCCTCACCAACCTGCCATCTGTCCATGACAGTATCGGTAGGAGTGACCACCACACAGTTGTTGTGGAGACAAAGTCCCGTCTTCACATTGAGGATACTCTCCATCGTGTTGTGTGGCACTACCACCATGCTAAATGGGATAGATTTCAAACAGATCTAGCAGCTCAAGACTGGGCATCCATGAGGTGCTGTGGGCCATCAGCAGCAGCAGAATTGTACTCGAACAGGAGGGCATGCCAGGAGCAGCACCAGGCATACCTAAAAATGAGGTGTCAACCTGGTGAAGCTATAAAACAGGACTATTGCGTGCCAAACAGCAGAAGCAGCAAGTGATAGACAGAGCTAAGCGATCCCACAACCAATGCATCAGATCTAAGCTCCGCAGTCCTGCTACATCCAGTCATAAATGGTGGTGGACAATTAAACAACTCACTGGAGGAGGAGGCTCCATCCTCAATGATGGAGGAGCCCAGCACAATAGTGCAAAAGATAAGGCTGAAGCATTCGCAACAATCTTCAGCCAGAGGTGCCGAGTGGATGATCCATCTCGGTCTCCTCCAGAGGTCCCCAGCATCACAGATGCCAGTCTTCAGCCAATTCGATTCACTCCACGTGATACCAAGAAATGGCTGAAGGCACTGGACACTGCAAAGGCTATGGGCCCTGACAACATTCCGGCAATAGTACTGAAGACTTGTGCTCTAGAACTTGCCTCGTCCCTAGCCAATCTGTTCCAGTACAGCTACAACACTGGCATCTACCCGGCTGTGTGGAAAATTGCCCAGGTATGTCCTGTACACAAAAAGCAGGACAAATCCAACCCGGTCAATTACTGCCCCATCAGTCTACTCTCCATCATCTGTAAAGTAATGGAAGGGGTCATCGACAGTGCTATCAAGCGGCACTTGCTTAGCAATAACCTGCTCACTGATGCCCAGTTTGGGTTCTGCCAGGGCCACTCAGCTCCTGACCTCATTACAGCCTTGGTTCAAACATGGACAAAAGAGCTGAACTCCCGAGGTGAGGTGAGAGTGACTGCCCTTGATATCAAGACAGCATTTGACCGAGTGTGGCATCAAGGAGCCCTAACAAAACTGGAGTCAATGGGAATCAGGGGGAAAACTCTCCACTGGTTGGTGTTATACCTAGCAGAAAGGAAGATGGTTGTGATTGTTGGAGGTCAATTATCTCAGTCCCAGGACATCACTGCATGAGTTCCTCAGGGTAGTGTCCTCGGCCCAACCATCTTCAGCTGCTTCATCAGTGACCTTCCTAAGATCATAAGGTCAGAAGTGGGGATGTTCACTGATGATTGCACAATGTTCAGCACCTTTCGTGACTCCTCAGATACTGAAGCAGTCCATGTCCAAATGCAGCAGGACCTGGACAATATCCAGGCTTGAGCTAACAAGTGGCAAATAACATTCGCGCCACACAAGTGTCAGGCAATGACCATCTCCAACAAGAGAGAATCTAACCATTGCCCCTTGACATTCAATGACATTACCATCACTGAATCCCCCACTATCAACATCCTGGGGGTTACTATTGACCAGAAACTGAACTGGACTAGTCATATAAATACTGTGGCTACAAGAGCAGGTCAGAGGCTGGGAATCCTTTTTTATATTCATTCACAGGGTGTGAGCTTCACTGGCTGGGCCCAGCATTTATTGCCCATCCGTACTCGCCCTTGAGAAAGTGGTGTTGAGCTGCCTTCTTGAACCCTGCGACGAGTAACTCACCTCCTGACTCCCCAAAGCCTGTCCACCATCTACAAGGCACAAGTCAGGAGTGTGATGAAATACTCCCCACTTACCTGGATGAGTGCAGCTCCCACAACACTCAAGAAGCTCGACACCATCCAGGACAAAGCAGCCCCGCTTGATTGGCACCACATCCACAAACATTCACTCCCTCCACCACTGACGCACAGTAGCAGCAGCGTGTGTACCATCTACAAGATGCACTGCAGGAACTCAGCAAGGCTCCTTAGACAGCACCTTCCAAACCCACAACCACTACCATCTAGAAGGACAAGGGGAGCAGACACATGGGAACACCACCACCTGGAAGTTACCCTCCAAGTCACTCACCATCCTGACTTGGAAATATATCGGCCGTTCCTTCACTGTCGCTGGGTCAAAATCCTGGAACTCCCTCCCTAACAGCACGGTGGGTGTACATACACCACAGGAACTGCAGCGGTTCAAGAAGGCAGCTCACCACCACCTTCTCAAGGGGCAATTAGGTATGGGCAATAAACGCTGGGCCCAGCCAGCGATGCCCACATCGCGTGAAAGAATAAAAACACCTGGTTCCATTATCTATCACCTGTAATGGCTTCACTGCCCGTTCCCTCTGGTGCCCCCAAAGATCCATCCTTGACCCCCTCCTATTTCTATTGCTAGGCCATTTCAGAGGGCAGTTAAGAGTCAACCTCATTGCTGTGGGTCTGGGGTCACAAGTAGACCAGACCGGTTAAGGACGGCAGATTCCCTTCCCTAAAGGGCATTGGTGCCAATCGAAGATAGTTTCCTGGTCACTATCCGGATTTATTCGCTGTATTTAAATTCCACCAGCTGCTGTGGTGGGATCTGAACCCGTGTCCTGGGTCTCTGGGTTACTAGTCCAGCAACATTACCACGGTCTCCCCTGTTGTTCACCCACTGGACGACAGCGGAGAGGTGTTGGAGGAGGATGGTGTGGTCACCCGTGTGAAAGGCTGCAGACAGGCCAAGGAGGAGGAGGGTAAGTTTACCTTTGTCACAGTCACACAGGATGTTATTTGTGACTTTGATAAGAGCTGTTTCTGAGGCGTGGCAGGGCAGAACCCTGATTGGAGGGATTAAAACATGGAGTTCCAGGAAGGATGGAGGCAGATTTAGGAGGTGACAATAGGTTGAGGGATTTAGGAGAGGAAAGAGAGGTTGGAGATGGGATGGTAGTTTGCAAGGACGGGGGAATCAAGGGTTGAGGAGAGGGGTGATGACGGCAGATTTAATGGAAAGAGGGACAATACCTGGAGAGAGAGAGAACTGTTTAAAATATCGGTTTGGAGGGGAGGTTGGCTGGTCACCGGTTTAGTGACAATAGGATGGCGGGAGCAGGAGGTGGGCCTCATGGACAAGGTGAGGTCAGCGAGGGAATGAGGGGAGGTGGGAGAGAAACTAGCGGAAAGTTTAAGTGTGTAAGGCTCTGGAATTCACTGCCTGAAAGGAGAGCAGAGGCAGCCCGCAACTCTATTAAAACGTGTCTGGATATCCACCTGAAGTCCCGCAATCTCCAGGGCTGCAGACCAAGTGCTGGGGAATGGGACTGGGCTGGGGAATGGGACTGGGCTGGGGGGCTGGCGCAGACACGATGGGCAGAGTGGCCTCCTTCTGTCCCATTTTTCTACATTTTTTGAAATGGAGGAATGTGCAGGGATGTGGGGAAAGGATGGGGGGGTGTGGTAGTACATGAATTGCTCCTTGGGAGAGTCAGCACAGACACAATGGGCAGAATGGCCTTCTACAGTTGTATAAGACGTGGTTAAGGGAGTGGGCAAGAACGTTGGAAGGAAGGGAAAAGCAGCATAATTTTTGGGAGGTGAGGGACCGGGGAGTGTTGGCATTCCCAGGGACCTGGCGAATGACAGAAAGTTAACACACAGGTACAGCAAGTAACCCAGGAGGAAAATGGTTTGTTAACTTCTGTTGCCAAGGGATTGCAGCGCAAGACTGAAGAAGTCTTACTGCAATCCTACAGGGTATTGGTGAGCCCACACCTGGAGTACAGCCTTCTTACCAAAGGTAGGAGATACTCGACTGAGTGGGACTGCAACAAAGTTTTATGAGATTGATTCCTGGCCTGAGGGGACTGTCCTACCAGGGATTGAGTAGGCTAGGCCGATATTCCCTCCAATTGTGCTGCTAAAGATTAGTACAAACACTTCCAGGGTCCCTATCACAATGCACCATTGCACTAACTAACGTGAACTGTGATGGTTATCAAACCCCTTACCCTGGCACTCATCCCAGTTCCCCAGCCCTTACCCCGGCGCTCATCCCAGTTCCCCACCCCTTACCCTGGCGCTCATCTCAGTCCCCGACCCCTTACCCTGGCACTCATCGCAGTTCCCCACCCCTTACTGCGGCACTCATCGCAGTTCCCCACCCCTTACCCTGGCGCTCATCGCAGTTCCCCACCCCTTACCCTGGCACTCGTCGCAGTTCCCCACCCCTTACCCTGGCACTCGTCGCAGTTCCCCACCCCTTACCCTGGCACTCGTCCCAGTTCCCCACCCCTTACCCTGGCGCTCGTCCCAGTTCCCCACCCCTTACCCTGGCGCTCGTCCCAGTTCCCCACCCCTTACCCTGGCGCTCGTCGCAGTTCCCCACCCCTTACCCTGGCGCTCGTCGCAGTTCCCCACCCCTTACCCTGGCGCTCGTCGCAGTTCCCCACCCCTTACCCTGGCGCTCGTCGCAGTTCCCCACCCCTTACCCTGGCGCTCGTCGCAGTTCCCCACCCCTTACCCTGGCGCTCGTCGCAGTTCCCCACCCCTTACCGTGGCGCTCGTCGCAGTTCCCCACCCCTTACCGTGGCGCTCATCGCAGTTCCCCACCCCTTACCCTGGCACTCGTCGCAGTTCCCCACCCCTTACCGTGGCGCTCATCACAGTCCCCGACCCCTTACCCAGGCACTCATCGCAGTCCCCGACCCCTTACCCTGGCGCTCATCGCAGTTCCCGACCCCTTACCCTGGCGCTCACCACAGTCCCCGACCCCTTACCCTGGCGCTCATCGCAGTTCCTGACCCCTTACCCTGGCGCTCATCGCAGTTCTCCACCCCTTACCCTGGCACTCGTCGCAGTTCCCCACCCCTTACCCTGGCACTCGTCACAGCTCCCCACCCCTTACCCTGGCGCTCGTCACAATTCCTGATCCCTTACCCTGGCGCTCATCGCAGTTCCCGATCCCTTACCCCGGCACTTATCGCAGTTCCCGACCCTTTACCCCGGCACTCATCGCAGTTCCCCACCCCTTACCCCGGCGCTCATCGCAGTTCCCCACCCCTTACCCTGGCGCTCATCGCAGTTCCTGACCCCTTACCCTGGCGTTCATCGCAGTTCCCCACCCCTTACCCTGGCACTCATCGCAGTTCCTGACCCCTTACCCTTGTACTCATCGCAGTTCCCCACCCCTTACCCCGGCGCTCATCGCAGTTCCCCACCCCTTACCCTGGCGCTCATCGCAGTTCCCCACCCCTTACCCTGGCACTCATCGCAGTTCCCCACCCCTTACCCTGACACTCGTCGCAGTTCCTGACCCCTTACCCTGGCGCTCATCGCAGTTCCCCGACCCCTTACCCTGGCACTCATCGCAGTTCCCGACCCCTTACCCTGGCACTCATCGCAGTTCCTGACCCCTTACCCTGGCACTCGTCGCAGTTCCTGACCCCTGACCCTGGCGCTCATCGCAGTTCCCCGACCCCTTACCCTGGCACTCATCGCAGTTCCCGACCCCTTACCCTGGCACTCATCGCAGTTCCTGACCCCTTACCCTGGCACTCGTCGCAGTTCCTGACCCCTTACCCCGGCACTCATCGCAGTTCCCCATCCCTTACCCTGGCACTCATCCCAGTTCCTGACCCCTTACCCTGGCGCTCATCGCAGTTCCCGACTCCTTACCCTGGCGCTCATCGCAGTCCCTGACCCCTTACCCCGGCACTCATCGCAGTTCCCGATCCCGGTGCCACAGGCGCTGTGGAAGTTGCAGCCACAATCGACATCACACTCTATGCCGGTCCGATTGAGGGACTCGGTGTCCGAGGTCCAGCCCAGCTCACAGATACAGGAGTAGTGAGGGGGCCCACTGCACCAGCCATGCGTGCAGTCATTGTAACACCTGGGAAAGACAAAGAGGAATACCGCGGGTTAGAGAGCAGCTCACCGATACTGTGTGTGTGTGTGTCTGGTGGAGGTG
>NW_027598023.1:0-56915 GCF_964194155.1 Cetorhinus maximus
TTTCGGCGCACCGCAGCCTCCTGCGGGCTCTGCTGGCCGCTAAGATGTGTCTTACGGTCAGGGCGTTGAGCAGCAGAATGAGGAGATACGGGAGGAAATGAGTTAAGATGTGGTCTAGCCAGTCGTAGGGCTGCCAGATGGGCAAAGTGCAGTAGGTGGACTTGAGGTCGCAGAACCAGGGCACCCCGTCCAGGATGTACAAAGGCTGGTAGGTGAAGTAGTATGGGATGTTCCTCAAGCAGCTCAGGCCTATAACAGCCCTATAACCAGCAACGCAGTTTTCTTGGTGCAGTATCTGGTTTTCAGGATCTGACAGCAGATGGCCAAAAAACGGTCAATGGTGAAGGCCACAGCTGGCCAGACTGAGCCATCCCGGGTGACAAAGACCAGCAGGTTGCTGAGTGCGCATGCGGGAGTGGTGGAGAGGACACTGTCCTGAAAGTAGATGCGGCCGATCCGGTTGAGGATGACGGCGGTGATGATGACCAGGAGATCGCTCACTGCTATCGCCACCAGGTAGTAGCTGATGCACCGGGAGAGTCCGCACCGTCCTCGGGATAGGATTATGATCCCCAGCAAGTTGGCTGTAAGAGATCGGGAGAGAGAGATGTTACTGAGCGGACTCCAAACAACAGCTACTGCCTCATTCAACCTCATCCCTCCTGATCCAACCCTCTGCCATTCCCAGACTCCAGCTGTTCCAAAGCCTTTGGTCAGTGTTCGGTATCCAATGCTGCATGAAACACTTGTCAATGCAGACGGCATTTCAATCGGTCCCCGCCACAAATTCTGCTCTCTGGCCACTGAGCCAATCCCAAGGCCTCGCTGTCCAAATTAAGATCATCCGAAACATGTGCTTCCATTGGTCATAGTCAAAGCAATGCCCACCCTCCCATTAAGCCTATACTCATTGACATAGATTGGTTATCAGGCCGCAACGTCTCAGTTTTAATAATCTCCCCCTTCCAGTTTTGGAATCCCTCCGTTTCCTCGCCTCTCCCAATCCCTGTACGACTACAACAATCTGAGATCTCAGTGTACGTCCTATTCTGCTCTCTCGTGTATCCCTTAAATTAACCTTTCCATTATTAACGGTTATGCCTGTAGCTGCTGAGGCTCTCGTCTCTTTAATCCCCTCTCTAAACTGCTCCCGTTCTCATTCCTTCTTTTGGACGTTCCTTATTTTCAAAATCTTTTATCACACTTTGGGTTAAATATCTCTTCCTGGTGTTCGGTATTAAATGTATTTGTTCAGGCTCCTGTAAAGCATCCCCACCATACGCGCTGCAGTGACTGAAGAAACAAGCGCAACTCCACCTTTCAAGTGAGAAATAGAGATAAGCGATATACGTTGACCTTGTCAGTTACACCCACACCCCGCGGATGATTAAAATATATTATTATTCAAAATGTGCAAAACCAGTTAGCAAAAATCAAAAAAATAATAGATAAACAATTTCGAATCTCCACTAACATCATTCAATTGTTTCCATAATGAATTGCTTAGGCTAGATTAGCAATCGGGATTGTCCGGTGAGAACTCGCTGTACTGTAACTATTATAATCTTTCACAGGTTGAAAAGTACATTAGTGCAATTACTAAACTTATTTTTATATTGCAATTCATCTAATATAATGATTTCACTGTAATTCGTTTTCTGATGCTGTAGTAAGATACGTGCACGAAAATATATGTTACTACACTGTGATATGCTCTTATTCCGGACAACGCTTAAAACACTGGATTGTATTTGACTACCTTAAAATAAGTGTTCAACGATATAACAGGTTAACGTTCATGCAAAGCCACACATTACAATTCATACTTCAGCCATTCAATAAACGGTATTCCTATAAATCAATTGAATAGTACCTTGTAATGCTGCACAATGCAAGTACAAGTTATGCTCTATAATTCACCATAACACAGTATAATCCCAGATAAGACATCGGAACCCGGTTGAGGCCCTTAACACTCTGACAGCACTGAATATTAGAGAAAAACATCATCCCAATCCTGAACGGGACGAGACAAACTTTCTGGGGATTTTCAACAAAATCATAAATAACATATTTGAGATCCATCACTTACCAGGGGCACCAATAACAGCGAGAATGGGATAGCAAATGGCAAAGAATAGGCCTTTCGCTGGCCTGTGCATCGTCTCTCAGAAACGAAATGGATTCCCGAAGCTGTATACTTTAGTCCTGTGAGGCATTCAAAGCCTCCGTCATTTATTCCGAATGAGAGTCTCCAGAGGGACAATTAAGTTACAACATGCACCTTAGCTACAGTTCAGTAAACAAACAGATTAACCCAGTTTTATGCCCCCCATTCGTAACATTGGCAAGGTGGATGATGCCATTAGACACTTGGACGAAGAGCTGGCTGCAAATTCTGCGGTGCCCCCTCTCCACAAACCAGGCCTTTGCGTTTACATCAAGTGGAGCTGATGATGGAACATACTGACTTGGACCCTATCTCTAGCCAAAACACGTCTCTTCCCATGACTGCCACTACGCTGGGCGGGGTTTGTGTGTGATAATTTACCCCATCATCACCGCCTCAACCCTCTTGCTCAAACAGTAATACTCGTGTCATGGAAGACAACTGTTGAAAACCATTCATATTGCAAAATCAGAAAGAGAATTAACGTATGAGAGTGCACAAGAGAAAGTGGGAGATAAAGGAGAAAGACTGATATAGAGAAAAACAAAAACGAAAGGGAAGAGTACAAATATGGAGTATAAGTGAACGAAAGAACGAATGACAGAAATCAAGTAACAAAGCACCTGGTGTTTGTCATTCTGTGCCTGCTGTTTCTCGCATTACTACACATTAATTTTGCCGTAAAATTCGATTCTCGTGGGATTCGCACCCACAACCTTTGAATATCTTAGTCATCAAAGACTAGAAGTCCAACGCGCTGCCCATTGCACCACAGAGACACAGCTCACGGGCCATTGAACGATAGTTGATTATATAAGAGTATCTTTATTTTCTTTAGAATATTTTATATTACATCAAGCCCTGCGCCAGATTTACTGCATAAAAACATGTCATTATTTACATTACATCAGATGCTGTGTCGAGATTTATAATATGCTAGACCCTGTGTCTGGTTATATTACACCAGACCATTCCCCTGATTCGATCACACGAGTGTCTGTCTCGTGCAATGGAAATATGTGTAAAAGGGGAAATTCGGTCTCTTGGCGAAGAAAGTCGCCACATTGCAATCGTGCTTTGAAAACATCTGTCAAATGTGATCCGCTTCGATTCGCTTAGCGTTCATTGCGGCAACTTTTAACATGGCATCAGCAAGTGAATCGCCGCCACAAGAAACTTTAATATCGCTGTTCACCCCACTCCACCAGCAGAGGCATATTGGTTTCTTTCTTCATTGCCAGTTTCTTGTTAAATAAGTTAACAATTTCCCATTGAAAGCTTCCCAGAATTTTTAACTTTAATATTGGCTCTACCGCACTTAATTCCGCTTGACCTCTTACCCCTCGTGGTTTGCTCTGAGACACGCCTCTGAGTGAAATTCACTCGATAAGTGGACAAGGTTGCGGATAGAATTCTGAGTCATTTTCGAGAAATTCCGCGGCCTGTAGCAGAAGATGTTCATCAGTGGCCACAGTGATCTTACTGACATTTGAATTGGAGAGAAATCAATTTGTTCAGCACACAGGAGAACGTAATATCATATTGTTACTGCTCATCTTAATTTGAACTGAGTATATTTCGTTAAAAATTATCTGCAGGAGATTTATATTTTGAATTGATTTGAATCGACACTTTCCAAACAATGTCACAATCTTGGAACAGGTTGAGAAGAAATTTACGGGACTTGTACCAGGGATGAGGGACCTCAATTATATGAAGAGATTAGAGAAACTGGGATTGGCCTTCTTGGAGCAAAGAATGTCAAAGGGTGATATAATAGAGGCGTTTAAATTTACGAAGGCTTTTGGCAGAGTTAGACCATAAGACATAGGAGCAGAAATTAGGCCATTCGGCCCATCCAGTCTGCTCCGCCATTCAATCATGGCTGATAAGTTTCTCAACCCCATTCTCCCGCCTTCTTCCCCGTAACCTTTGACCCCCTTACCAATCAAGAACCTATCTATCGGTTTTTGGTGAGGTATTAATTCCACTGGCAGGAGGATCCGTAGGCAGAAGAACCAGAGTTGTCGACAATTCGAATAAGTGAATATAGAGTGATATTAGATCTTTTCATGGGGCGGTTGGTATGAGCTAGAGTGTACTTCTGGAAAGGGAGATAGAAGCATATTCATTTGCCACTTTTATAAGGGAAGCTTATATATACTTGAAATTGAAAAAGATGTGCAGGGCTTTACAGAAAGAGTAGGAGAACGGAGCTAATTGGAGAGCATTTCATGGAGAGCGGGCACAGTTCTGATGGAATGAACAGTCTCTATCTTTGCTGTAAGCTTCTCATGATTTTATGCATTGAAATTGCATTAATCATTGACCTTGGCGTTGTTATTTTTCTTATTGAAAGCAACTGCATTACCGAATGTCATGGTAAAATTGTAGGTATTACGTATTACATGAACCCTTTCAGCAATTTAGTAGCTAAAGTGAATTGACTCTGATTTCAAAATCAGCAGATTGTGGATCGCAACTCAACTACAGAATCGGAGCAGACTTGTATTCGGGGTACTGAAAGGTCATTATCTTTTCGGGACATCATGAGCCAATAATCCAATTTCATCCCTTGCCTGTTGAGGTGGGCCCTGCACTATGTCCTGGTCGATATTCCTTCCTTCAACCAAAATAATCAAAGATACATTACTCTGATGCGAGACCCTTTGCTCCACCGCTGAAACTTCTGTGCTTAAATCAGAAACGTTTATCTGCAATTAGTTGCATTCTAAATCCATTTTGACCTCCCACAGAGCGTGATGGGGTGGCAGGTCAGTGTTTGTTGATCTGATAACGTGACAAACAATAACTTTCATCACCATTTTCTCAATGGTTAGGCGGTAAACTTCGGATCAGTGCTGATAATAAACGCACGTGTAGAAATGACAAGGCAGATCTGTACTGGTGCCAAGGAAAACTGTAATCACCTAGTGGCAGCAAAACGGTGTTTCTGTTCATCGTCCACGAGGATCTATTTCTGTTATTACTGCACTGGAGTACGTAACCGTTTGTTTCAGTTGCACTGCATCATATAATCTTTTTATGTTGTACGAGACATTGTAACATTAATTAATGCACCAAACTACGCCTTTTATTTGATGGAGAAATAATGAGGCAGTTCTACATAAAAACTTAAGAAAAAGGAATAACTTAGGCTATCGATCCTTCAAGTCTTCACCACTTAGCAATAAATACATGGCTGATCTTCTATATCAATTCCACAATCCTGTACTTTCCCTGTATCAATTCCTAATTCTGCACGTATCCTTTCATCCTCTTTATATCCGAAAGTCTATCGATCTTTACCTTTTATATATGTAAACACTGAACATTCACTGGGGTGCAGAAACCTCAGTCCTAAATGTTCGACCCATTATTCTGGGAATGTGAACCTCAATTCTAGATTCCCCAACCAGGGTAAATTCCTCCCAGCATCGATTCTATCAATACCCTTAAGAATTTCCATTGAATATGCGCACAGTCGGATTCACCTCCCCTCAGGGGACAAACACCTCATGCCAGGAACCAATCCAGTCAACCTTCGTCACACTCCCTCCAAGACTAGCATATCCTTCCTTAGCTAAGGAGACTAAAACTGTACACAGCACTCTAGGTAATCTCACCAAGGCCCAATATAATTGCAGAAAGTCTGCTTAACATTTGAACGATCATCCACTGTTAAGAAAGGCTAATGCAGCTCATGGTTTCCTAATTTATTGCTGTGGCAGCATGTTAACTTCCTGTGACCTACAGAGCACACAGCTCCCACTGATTGCCAACATTTCCCAGTCTCTCACAATTCGCAATGCCCTGTTCTTTTTTTCAAATTTTCCCTCCTAAAGTGTATAATTTCACAATAGGTCAATCTTCTATGGTTTTCTACTCACGTAATCTGTCGGTGTTCCTTCTCAAAATTTTAGCGTCTTCCTCATTAATTATGTTTCTAGCTAACTTGTAACGTCAATTAACAAGTTTCGTCGTAATCTGCGTCCACCCGGTGCCAGTGGACCATACCTTTGTCTCTTAGTGCAGAACTTGGGAAACCTGTCCAGTTCTACAAACAAAAACAAGAGAAGAATGCAAGAATAGAGTCAGCAACGCACGTTTTAACTGCTGCGAGTTAGGAAGGTACCTTGGAAAACTAAATAGGCCTTGAACATTGCTGAAAAAAGGGAAATGCTGTCGAAGCTTTTGGTCTCGCACTTAGCAGGACAGATTCTTGTTGCGTATCTGTCCTGATGAGTGCTAGGTGAAAAGCTGCGACAGCATGTCGCTTTTATCGCAATACCTCCGTTTCTATTACAGTAGGACTTTTCTATTTAAAAAGGCACTAAACCATGCGGCTCGTTTTTAAATGATGTCCTTTCTCAGTTTTTACCGCACCAGACAATGACTCCAATCAAAAGCACAATACTGCTAACGCTAGAAACCTGAAATAAAGGCAGAAGACGCTTGAATAACTCTGCAGGTCTGTCAGCGTCTGTGGAGAGAGAAACAGAGTTAACGTTTCGAGTCCGTGGAGTTTCGAGACCTGCAGAGTTTTTCCACTATTTTCTGTCTTTATTTATTATTAAAGCCTCCGATAATTTCTGGACAGGCCATGCTTCTGGTAATATTGCACTGAGTCCTCTGGTATTACAGCACGAGACTCGGCTTCTACTTATATCACGCTCGGCCCGGCCTCATTTGCTACTGCACCAGGTTATAGCTCTGTTTAATTTACATCCTGCCTTTGTTAGTTGTAAACTAAAGGAATGTCTCTTTGCAGATTATTCCAAGCTTTATCTCAGATATAATTACACTGGATGCTCTCTCTGTCCATTTTACCCAAGGCCTTTGTCTCACCTCATATCACGCTAGATCACGTTTCTGTTTATATTACTTGACAATATGACATTTTTTTATTTCTACAGAGCGTGTCTCAGTTTTGTATTGCACTAGGTCCTCGTTCGGTTATTACTGCATAGATGACATATCAGTGCATATTTCACTGGACCCCGTCTCTGGCCTCTTTGCACTAGCGTCTATCTCATTTCCTTCTGCTCTAGAACATGTGTCTATGTAAATTCAGATAAGCCCCCTCTAAGTTATTACTCCGCTCGACTATGTCTCTGTGTGCTTGAGAGGAGAAACGGCATCAATTATTACTGCAGCTGAACATATGCCTGTTGACATTACAGTAGGCCAGGTCTTAGATATTAAGGCGTTTACTTATGCTTCGGCCAAATTACACAAGTGGCTGATTCAGTTACTCGTACAGTCGGCCATCTCTTGTTTTATGTTAAAGAAGACGCTGTTCCCGTTTACATGACGCGAGAACTTGACTCTTCGTATGTTACTCTTGGCTCTGTGTTCGTTATTATTTGACTGGATCAGGCCAGTCTTTATAATACTTGAAACCCTGCCTAGTTACTACTATTCTAGAATCTATCGCTGTTCATACTACACAAGATCCCATCTCTGCTTATGTTACACTAGATGCTGATCTGTATATTATATTCTTTTTATTCATTTTTGGGATGTACACGTCCCTGGATAGGCCAGCATTTATTGCCCATCCCTAATTGCCCTTGTTCAGAGGGCATTTAAGAGCCAATCACGTTGCTGTGGGTCTGGAGTCACATGTAGGCCAGTCCACGCGAGGGCAGCAGATTTCCATCCCTAAAGGAAGGAAAGGGCAGTATTGAACCAGATGGGTTTTTACAACAATCGACAATGGTTTCATGAGAGCGATTTTGCAAAAAAAAAGCAGTTCATCATCCGAGTAATTTCATTGAATGAAAATATTTTTTATTATTTCATAATAATATAACACAGATTAACCAATTGCATAAAAAATAAATCACACATGGAAAGGACCTTTCCTCTTGTGGGAAAATCTAGAACTAGGAGTCACTGTTTAAAAATTACGGGTTTCCCATTTAAAACAGGGATGAGAAGAATTTTTTTCTCTCAGAAAGTAATGGGTCTTTGGAAATCCCTTCCTCAAAGGGCAGGGGAAGCAGAGTCTTTGAATGTTTTCAAGGCAGAGGTAGATCGATTTTTGATAAACAAGGGAGTGAAAGGTAACCGGAGGTACGTAGCAGGTTACAGCCAGATCAGACATCAGCATATTGAATACCATTGCACTGCCTGACTGTCTATAATAACCATGTTCAAATGTATGTAGTGTACATTGATTGGATGGAAGCACCTCATGATCTATGTGGAAAACTGGAATATGATTGCACTTTTTGTGATGGCCATTTTGGAATGTTTTGTAATGTTCTTTCAGCTATTTTATGAATAAAGTATCTTTTTTCCAAAAAAGGAAATAATCCGCTTCCTCTCAACGGGCTTTGGAAACCATTACAACGAGTCGCCTGTCGAGGGCAGTACCGGTTTGTGGTATAAAAACAGAAAATTATGGCCATACTCGGCAGGCCGGGAAGCATCGGTGCAGAGCGAATCAGAGTGAAAGTTTCATGTCCGCGACATTTCACCTGAACTCAGTCTGAGGAGCTGCTGATTTCTGGTGAAATGTCACAGACTGGAACCTTCACTCTGTTTCTGGTTGTATTTCCAGCATTTTCTGCTTGTGTTTCGAATTTGGTTAACTTTCTGCTACGAGACACAAGAAGGGGAGGGAAAAATATCACCCGCAGGACGATCGCAGGTGTATTCTTTTAGATAACTATTTGGTCACAACTAGGGACGAGAGTAAATATGCCCACATTGCGGACATTTCAGTTTAAGGGCGGATTTTGCTGTATAATTATACTAATGTTCTTTAAGAATCGTCACACAACGGCATAAAATAAACACTCAGGATCTCTCTCGGTTGCCTGGGACACAATCAGACAATGATGCTCCCCACGTAGCAAAGACCGCAATGACTAACTGCCCCCTCAGTCCGACAGTCTCTGCTGTGACCATCAGTATCTCTGATGAAAGATCCTCTCTATTAGCATTTACTAGACAACCAGCGGCAGCCCAGCCCGTCTCTCCCGTTAGCTGTTCATGCTCTGAGACTCCTGGCCCGCCTTGTGTTATCAGAGAGATTGCTGCAGCTCTCCCGGAACTGTAACCAGAAGCGAGGTTTTTGTACAGAGACTGCCGCGTTTTGTCTCAGTGTGGGGCTCAGCCACACAGTAATAAACCGCGGCATCGACGTTCCCCGTGTCTACAACGAGCAATTGGCCGCGTTTCTCCGACTCAGACAGATTCAGTTCAAATCGTCGGCTTCGCCCTTTGCCGGTCGATATCTGCCTTATAATCCACTCCAGTCCCTGACCGGATTTCTGTCTGTACCAATGCATCACGTAGAAGTCGGACAACTCGTAGCTGCAGTCCATCTGCGCCGAATCCCCGCTCTGGACTGTTTTCGAAGCCGGACAATGAAGCACACGGTCCGAGAGACATCGGCCTGGAAAAATATTCAGGGTATGAAACACTGGAACAGAGAGATTAATAATGAAAAGCTCACCCTGGGTCATTGGCTCCCTGTCCTGTGCCGACCTGTTCGCATCGCCAGGATGATGGACAATAGCTTTAACTGTGCAACAAAACATATGTTTGCTATGAGAATGTCAGTACGAAAACGGGACACAACTCACAACAGAAGGAAAGGAGTCGTGTGAAGAGATTAAATTGTTGGCTGATTAAAGTCAATGATGGATATTGAATGTCTACGCTATATATTTATTTTTCCCGCTCCTAATTGGCTGGAAATTGATATTGTTCGCCGGATATAAGGAGGCGGGTTGTTGGTCCGCTGCTCATTTCCCCCGCGGTTCATGTCTGAACCGATCAGTTGTCTGAAGGCCAGCAGCTTCTTCCGCTCCGGATGGAGGGAAGTGAGGGGAAGCACATCTCTTTATGAGAGTCACTCTCATAGGCGACCAACCAGACACTATTTCTATTTCTTTGTCCATAACAAGCTTAAGTTGTACCATGTTGTGGTCGCAATCACTAAAATGCTCCCCCACCACCACCTTAGGCACCTGTCCGGCTTCATTCCCTAGAATTAGGTCCAGCACTGCACCGTCCCTTGTAGGGTCCTCTACATATTGACCTAAAAAGCTCTCCTGTACACATTTCAAGAAATCCACTCCATCCAAGCCCTTAACACTATTTCTATCCCAATAAATGTGGGGAAGTTGAAATCACCTAATATAATTACTCTATTGTTATAGTTTTTACACACCTCCGCAAATTGCGCACATATTTGCTCCTCAATGTCCCGCTGACTATCTGGGGTCTATAATAAACACTTAACAATGTGGCTTCCCCTTCTTTATTCCTAAACTCTACCCAAAATGCTTCATTCAATGCCCCCCTCCAAGATATCATCTCTCCTTACTGCAGTAATTGACTCCTTAACTAATAATGCAATGCCTCCTCTTCTTTTACCCCCCTCCCCTGTCTCGCCCGAAGATTCTATATCCCGGAATGTTGAGCTTCCAATCCTGCCTCTCCCTCAACCACGTCTCTGTGATGGCTACTATATCACAATTCCACGTGTCAATGCTCACCCTTAATTCATCCGTTTTACCTGTAATACTCCTGGCATTAAAGTAGAGGTCATCCAGCCGTGCCTTACTCCCTTGAAGCTTAATGCAGTTGTTCTCCCTCTGACTTGATTGTTTTACTGTATTGTGATGCGTCCCTATTCTTCTAACATTGTGTGTCACCTCCCCCTGTCGAATTAGTTTAAACTCCTCCCAACAGCACTAGCAAACCCGCCCGCAAGGATGTTAGTTCATCTCTGGTTCAGATGTAGACCGTTCTGCGTGCACAGGCCCCATCTTCCCCAGAAACGTTCCCAGTGATCCAGGAATCTAAAACCCTCCCTCCTGCACCAACTCTTTAGCCACGTATTCATCTGCGCTATTATCCTATTTCTGAGCTCGCTCGCACGTGGCACTGGGAGTAATCCAGAGATTACAACTCGAGAGGTCTTGCTTTTTAGTCCACTGCCTAACTCCCTGAATTCTTGATGCAAGATATCATCGCTCTTTCTACCGATGTCATTGGTACCACCATGCACCATCGCCACTGCCTTATCCTCCTTCCCTTTCAGGATGCCCAACAGCCGCTCAGTGACATCTCGGACCCTGGCACTAGGGAGGCTACACACCATCCTGGAGTCACGTTAAAGGCTACAGTAGCACATATCTGTTCCCCTGATGACAGAATCCCCTATTACTATTGCTCTTCCTCCCTTCCTCCCCTCTTGTACAGACAGGCTGCTTGTGGTACCAGAAGCTTGGCTCTGTCTGCGCTCCCTGGAGGAACCAGCACCCTCATCAGCCTCCAAAATGGAATACCGATGTGCGAGCGGAAGCCCAGGGGACTCCTGAACTACCTGCCTGTTTCTCTTGGACTGCCTGGTGGTCACCCATTCCCTTCCTTCCTCGAGTTCCTTCAGCTGTGATGTGACCACCTCTGTAAACGTGCTATCCACGATGCTCTCAGACTCGCGGATGCTCCAGTGTCCCCAGCCGCCGTTTCAGCTCTGAAACCCGAGATTCCAGGAGCTGCAGCTGGATACAATTCCTGCACACATGCTGGTCCCAGGCACTGGAAATGTTCCCGGCTTCCCACATGAAGAACGAGGAGCACATCACGGCATTGAACTCTCCTGCCATGTTATATCCCTTTAAATTAAACCTTTTAAATAAATTACTCTAGGGCACTTCTTTCCTGATCCTCGTTGCTACATAATATACAAACTACAAACCACAAAAAGACCCTAAACTATAAGCGATAAAAATAGTAAATACTTACCCGACCTTACCCACTACTTACCAGCCATTACTTTCCCTTGTAGTCTGTACTGCTGCAGCAGGGTAAGGCCACACTCTGAGGATTTAAGAAGTTGGATAGCAAAGATAAAATGCAAAGAGCACCTCTTCCCCTCTGCGCCAAATTCCCACTGTGCCAATACCCACACTCACTCTGGCTGTGTCTCCCTCAGGATGAGGTCTCTTCCCTGCTCTTGTGCATGCACACTGTCGTGTGCTTCTAAATAGTCCCTTTCTTAATTAGAGCTGAAGTGAGCTGAAATGACTCACACTAGTTAAGCTTCAAATAGCAATCAATACCTATTAAATCCCTAATCAGGCATCAGGTGATTGACAGTTAACTGTAATACAGTCAGTTGACTCAGCTCCCTTACCAAACTTTTAACTAGACTACTGTGGTAACAAAAATTAAAGAGAAATTAAAGAGAAAGATTTACCAGTTCAATTCCCACTGTGCACCAAATTGCCAATACTCACACTCACTCTGGCTGTGTCTCACTCAGGCCGAGGTCTCTCACCTGTTTGTGTGCAACCACCATGTTCAGGTTTTTGGACAGCTCTCTCCGTGCTCTGTATCACTGTGTGTCTGTAATCCCACCATGTTCAGGTTTTTGTACAGCTCTCTCCGTGCTCTGTATCACTGTGTGTCTGTAATCCCACCATGTGCAGGTTTTTGTACAGCTCTCCCCGTGCTCTGTATCACTGTGTGTCTGTAATCCCACCATGTTCAGGTTTTTGTACGGCTCTCTGCGTGTTCTGTATCACTGTGCTGTGCGCCGACTCAGGTCACAGTAATACACAGCGGAGTCACTCAGTTGTAGTTTGGAGATATTTAACCAGCCGATTTTCTTGGCAGAATCGACAGAAGCAGAAATTCTCCCCCCAGCAACGTTTTCTTTATTCTCCTCTCCTGAAGTGTGTCTCTGAAGCAGATATTCCGGAGCCTGTCCTGGGGACTGACGGTACCAGTGTACTGTGTACTGACAGAACCCTGAATATTCACATCTTAAAGTAACGGTGTCACCGGCAGGAGAGGTTTGTAGAGGCGGATTCCGGGAAATTATGGAACTGGAATCTGGAGGACAAAAAAAATGAACATTTTATTTTTGTTTAACCTCTGTTTGTCCAGGTAAATATGTCATCCACGTGAATAGCTCTGCTTTTTGAAGTAATTTTATTTGCTGGAAGCCTGTTTGAACCATGTTCACTCTTATGAAAATATGATCAAGTGGGGAATGAGGTGATATTTTAGTTTACATGGCGAACTCTTCCGATTAGGACTGCACTGTCTGAATCGGTGTTGGGAACAGATTCCATTGTAACTTTCAAACGGGTAATGGATCTGTGCTGGAAATGTAAATACAAATATAGAGCGTTGGAGAAAATTCATGGGCAGTGGGAAAAATTGGATTGCACTTTTAAAGGGTCAGCACCTACACGAGGGGCCGAATGTCATCATTCCGTGCTGGATAATTCTATGAATTATATTACATTCCCGTTTCTATTTTCCTTGGTGAGACACAAACCCGAGGGAGCATTTTATGTTCAGCGAGGCAACCAGTTTCCAAAAAAAAAACATGTTTGTTGGAGAGAAACACAGCTGTGTGGCATCACTGCGCACAGCAAAATCCAACACAAACTGATGGGAATCATCAGCACCGATTGGGCAAAACAGAGAGTGAGAACCAGTGGTCAAAGGTCAATCATTTACTGCGGTTTAAAACTACTCGGGAAATTCTCTCTGCCTTTTGCTGTATTTCTCCATGTTCTATCAATAGTGTCCTATTTTCTCCAGTTCAGCTTAATTTCAAATATGTACAATTAATTTCATCTTATTTCTCTAATTTCACGTTCCCTTTATTTCACATTTTCTTTGTGTTGTTTGTGCTTTCTGCAATCGTGGGAACTTGCCCCAAAGTCTCTCAGTTGTCGGTTGGGTTCAGTCTGTTCAATTTCCGCAGTGGTTTTACTGTTACTCACTGGGAACTGCCTCTTCTGGCTCTCTGACAATTTCAATTCTTTCCGCACGTTAACTGATTCTATCCCGGGTTCACTGGGTGGAGTTTTCTCTTAATTTTACATTATAGAGGAAGAAGAATACAGAAGAGGAATGCGCCAGTCAGCCTGTGTATATCATCAATTCCAGCCGCACCCCACCAGAAATCTGATTGACCATTTACATCCAGCTCCCTGTGTTGGTCTGTTCCGTTCTCCCTCCTGTGTTTTCAAGTGTTTCAATAAATATATCAATGCCAACTCCAACCTCTCCCTGTGGCAGCAAGTTCCACATTCTGACCTGCCTTTGTTTAAATTCATTTGCCTTAAATGTTTTATTTGTTCTGTTAATGACTGTCATATGTTGACGGCTATTGCTTTGGACTCAGCCACAAATGAACAATTTATCCACATTAAAACCGTTCATTATTGTAAAACATTCTATGGATTCTCCTTGTGGTTCTTTTTTCCGGAAAAAAGAGACCCAGCCTGTTCAATCTTCCCAAGAGATGTGGATTGTTGCTGATTTCTTGTTTCATCAAAGTAGAGAATCGAATCAACAGAAGCAGGAGCCCCGATATCACCATTTAAACCCGTTCAGCCATTCAGTAATATCCTGGCTGATTTACAACTTCAACAACACATTCCCGCATTCTCCCCATATCCCCTGTTCCGTTTAGTGTCCGAAAACCTATCGAATATTGTCTTGAATGGACATAGATTATGAACATCCACCGCTCTCTGAGTTACAGAATGCCACAGATTAACAACAATGGTTCTACAGAAGATATTTTTTCCTTCTCAGTTCTAATGGATGAAACTTTATTCTGAAGCTGTGACGCCGAGTTCTATACTCCTCAGTCTGGGGAAACTCCGAGCCAGAATCTGCCCTGTCAAAGCCCTTCAGAATATTATATGTTTTCATGAGTTCACCTCTCATTCTTCTAAACTCGAGGAACTATAGACCGAGACGACTAAATCTCTTCCCATTGGACAATCACTCCATCTCAGGAATCAGTCTGATAAACCTTTGCTGCACTCCTTCCAATGCAGATTGATCTCTCTTCAGTAAGTAGGCCAAAACTTTACACAGAATTCCAGACTGGAGTCCATTTCAGTCTTTCACTCATAAACCTCACGCATCCTGGGGTCAGAAATCATCCAATCCTTCTCTCCCTTTCGATTTTTTTTTTCTTGCTGGTTCTAAATGAGCATTCTCCTAGTTTATAATTGTTTCCTTATGTTTCTGTTCTCCTTTATAAGATTAATGCATCATCCTCACTCTCTCACTGCACTGTGTTGCTTATTTCACAGTAATCAGGGATGCAGATAAATTACAGCAATCCCATCACTCAAAGATTTACAGTCAATATAGAGAAGTGTCTGCAGTTCCAAACTTTCACATCTCGGTCTGAGGGCGGGAAAGGAGGAAAGTGATTGGTTGAAGACAATTGAAAGAAATGGGGGGGGGGGGGGGGGGGGGGGGGGGAAGCAATGTCACTAATTTCAGTCACTGATTGTCCAATAATAAAATTCCATCTGGACCCACATCAGGATCTCTTATATCTGAAGTCCCTTGTGTCGCTCGCCTGTTTTTCTCCCAGGTCAGGTATTGAACTGCAGGTATCCGAACTGGCCGCAGTTGTGTTGAGTTTATTCACTCGGTTTCTGATTCACATTGCGCGGCTCGGACTACAATCTGCTGCCCAGGAGAGAGCTCTGTGACCCCGCTCCCGGGCTCCAAGGGACAGACAGAGCTCCCTCGGTCACAGTTAACACCGGGAGTGGAGTCCGGATTGTCGACAATCTCCGCTCATTAAAAGCGATTCAGAGTGTGAGAGTCCGGGATGTTGATGTTGTCCCTGATTTGCCCGTTAAACCAACAATGGTCCAGATTCCGTCAACTCCCACAACCCACCCAAACTCCACTGATATCAATAATAAACTGACGATGAACATTACCCGAGACAGTCTGTAACCCGGCGGGGTTTGGAGCTACTTACCGGCTGTGACAGTCACCACCGTCCCGGACCCATCCGCATAATCAGTATACCACCACAGTGACTCCGCTCTGAGTCTCTCCGGCACAACAACCACCGACACCTCAACCTGCCGGGAAATCATCATCAGACAGTAGAAACTGCCCAATTATTCAGCGGGTTTAAATAAATAAAAAATATTCAATGTTTCAAAGTCTCTGTCGGTTCAAATTGTTCTTTGTGAGGCCCTGAGCTCAGAGTAAATGGTTCCCGGAACGAGATGTTCGCATCATATAAACCGATAAAAATATCAAAGAAAAATAACTGAATGGTGGAAATTACAATGAAATTTAACCAGATTCCAGCGACAATAACATGAGCCCGACAATTCATTATCTGGGCCCCGAGAATTTATATTGTGATCGGACAGAAGTATTTGCTCGGGTCTCTCCCACTGTGACTGTCCCAAAATAACACAGTGTTACAAGTCAGTATAAGATCCCCCGGGTACTTGGTGAGATGTGGGGACATTAGTTAAACAGAGGGAACTGCGGTTCCCGGTTCCAGCTTTAGACCGGGGTCACATCTGGTGTTAGGGGTTTGTAACTGTGATCAGTCATTCCCAATCCCCATTCACTGACATCAATCGCGGAATAGACATCACCATCCGCACACACTCGGCATTTATAAATCTCAAGATGTTAACGGCAATAATCCAATCCCATTATAAACTACACTGTGGGGCAGCCCGTGTGAGGCGGATCTGTGAGGGTTTAACTGCAGATTCACTCGCATTTTCATTTGTTTCTGTGATAATCTGCAGTGAGAGTTTTTGTATCGCGAGAAGCCGAGGCCCATCACTGTGTGTTTTGTACTTGTACTGAGCTTTACAGTAATAGGTGGCCGTGTCTTCAACTCTCACATCCCGAATTTCCAGCGAAAATGTCTTTTCTGCTTTATTCACCGACACAACAAATCTCCCCCCACTGGAGATCTGCTCCCGCTCTGTCCCGGTCTGGGTTTGTCTGAAGAAATCCCCGCCCGTCAAAGGACGAGCGAAAAAACCACCATAGAAAACACAGTTGATGGTGAGAGACTGACACTCCTTCCTGGTCACCGCTGCCGGGGTCTGCACCACTGACTGACTGAAAGAGCCTGGAAATTAAACAGAGAGAGTTTAATGGACTATCAGAGCCGAACCACAGAACGGGGTTAAAACTCCAGTTTCTGTAATTGGGATGGACTCGGGCAGCTTTATATTAAATCCACACAATGTCGGTTTGTTTGACGGGTACTCACAGGGTAAACAGACACACAGGGTGAAAACAAGGAGGATTCCCATCGCTCTGCTGCCTGGAGCTTAGGGTTTATATGACGGGGAGCTGGAGACTGCAGCCCTGGACTGCACTGGGAGACCGGACCTCAGAGCTGGACTGAATTACTTTAGGTGGGGGGGGGGGGGGGGGACAAGTTGATTTGCACAGGGCAGCGTGGTAGAGGTCATTGATTTGCCGCACGGTCCCCGGGTCGCTGGCTAAGTGTTGTGTGAATAAGAGACAGGTTTATAAAAGGAGGCTGCAATTTTCTGACTCTACATTTGGATTGTGAACCGGATGTGAAATCCCCTCCCACAATACTCTGGTGTACAGGGGTGGGTGGGGGGAGCTTTTCTTTCTGCCAGTTGTGCTGTCGCCTTCCTTTCCCCACAGCAATGAACTGGGAGGTCGGTGCATGTGTTTGTATTGGGTGGTGTTTGTTAAAGGTGGGATGTGGGCCCAGGACACCAGAAGAACCCCCCGCCCCGCTCGTATTACAATATTCCCGATATTGTTTAACATCGCCCTGAACAGACTGGCGTCTGTTAGAACGTCAGTTAGACTTCTGATCTGAAGGTCGGCGCCTCAGACCCGGCATCTTTCCTGGCCCGGCAACTGGGGGCCATGTTACAATATGAGGGAGTCCAGTGACATTACCAATATCCTGGCAGATGTACAAAACATGCACAAAGACTAAGTGGCAGCTCGTTACCTTACTTGGCTATGTGGCTGGTGTCTGCTTCGGAATAATGCCAATAGTACGGGATCTGGAAGAATAGGAACATACGAACAGGAGAAGGCCATTCAGCCCGTTGAGTCTGCTCTGCCATTCAATACAATCATGGCTGATCGAACACTTCAAAGCCTTTTTAAGCAGTAGTAATTCAGGCATTCTCCAGCGTAATGCAAGCAGAGGCATGTGTAATGCCGCAATAAATGAGATTGGGTCAGAGACACAGGCTATTGTAATATAAAGAGTGACATTATATTGTGTAATACTGGGACAGGTTGTTGCCTAACACTAATGGAGATGACCTCTTGCAATAATAACTGAGATATGACCTAGGATCACATAGACAAAGATGCAATCTATTGCAAATAACTGAAAAAAGGGACGAATGCAATATAAAGTGAGATGTGGTCTAGTGTAGTTCGATTGGGGCAGTGTCTAGTGTAATATATACATAAGCATTAAAATGTTGCAGTCAGTAATAACAAAAATAGGGCATCGTCTAACATAAGTGGAGGCATATCTATTGCAGTAATAGCTAAGACATCATATAGTGTAACAGTGCAGTGCAGTAATAAATGAGGTGACCTCTGGTTTAATATAAACAGACGGATTGTACAGTGCACTAATAAATGAGTATTGCTTAATCCTTGAGTAACTGTGTACGACCAGGCACTGAGTTTATGCACTGAGGTGGCCGTCACTCAAGTCACAGTAAAGGTGCTCAGATTCCCATACCACGAGTTTGTTTTATTTTAACTTGCTGTTTTTTCTGTTAGCTGTGTGCTAATGTTTGCCTTTGTTTCCCATTATTTCCTTTAGCGTCACCCCCATTTTGCTGATTAAAATCCCCAGGATTCTCCAATTTTCATGTTTCCTGGTGTTGCTGAGGAGTCTACAGACTGTGTGTGCGCCCCAGAACTTCAGTCAGTGTTAGTCTCTCTTGTCCATTTGTATTACAAAGAGCAGTGATGATCCCTTTCCCGCAGTTCACTGCACCAAATGTCATATCGGAGAATAGCCATTATCAACTGTTTACTTTCTGTGCCTTTATATTTATAAATACATTTCTGCATCAATGCCCTTCTCCAATTCTCGATTTGTACCACCAACTGTCCTCACCTCAGCATTATCCATCTCTCTCTCTGTTAATATGTCCCTCTACCACTCAATGTAATCAATCTCACCTTCATTTATGTCCCACTGTTAGTGTTTCTCTGCATTATCACCATACTGAGTCTCATTTTTATCAAACTCCCTATGCATCGCCCATTGTTCTTCGTCTCAACTTTATATTCGGCATTGTGTAGGTGTCTGAAAGCATACAGACAGACACAGGGCTAATCTGTAGACGAGGTACACATTCGCCTGTCACAGCTCAATCTTTCAAATCTTTAACTAGTGAGAGCAGACGGCACTGAAATTATTCACCATGGGGACCTCATTCGCTGATCTTCACAGGTAAATATCTCAGGCCTTTAACCATTGAGACCAGACAGGTACTGAGCCGATATACGACGGTGATGGTGGAGGCGGTGGCGGAAGAAGGGGGTTTCACTCACCGTCACCCGGAACATTGTTCAGGTTTTAAACACTCGGTATAAAGTGTGGGGCTGATGTACCGTGGAGCAGGCGGCACTCGAGTGCACAGGGACATTGTTCAGATCTTCCTTTCAACCACTGCCATTGCACGATTCAATAATTTTAACCCGCTCTCTCCTTTTCTGCTTTCTGCCTGGATTTGTAAACTCGATTTATTTATATCACTTCTGCTTTTATTTATGCTTCTTTCTCCCTGTCTCCCTCTTCTGTTTACAATCCACAGGATCCCCCGCTGCCAGGCGGTGAGAAATTCTCCGTCTATTTACTGAATTCGCTGGACTTTCTTTATATAAGGAGCTGGGTTTGGGCGGCTGGGAGTAGTCGTGAGTTGCGGGGAGTCCCCTGGGGTTTCGGGGGTTGGGGGTGTTCCGT
This sequence comes from Cetorhinus maximus, assembly GCF_964194155.1. Lineage (NCBI taxonomy): Eukaryota > Metazoa > Chordata > Chondrichthyes > Lamniformes > Cetorhinidae > Cetorhinus > Cetorhinus maximus. The sequence goes on from NW_027598023.1 coordinate 19,953, forward strand.
GGGGGGAGTTGGAGTCTGAGAGGTGGGGGTAGTATCTGGGAGTTCGGGGTTGTGGAAGGAGACTCGTGGGCGTCGATGTGGCTCTGCACAAAGTTACCCAGAAGCTAGATGTGGTTTTAATTCTAACTTTTCCTGGTCAACTCTTGATGTAGGACAGTCGGAACCATTCGAGGTTTGCAATGTAAATTGTAATTTCTGTTTGTTCCCAGTACAGAGCAATTGCCCTTGGGAAGTTTCCACTTCCCGGACAATTGCCGTGCAAACCTTGCCTCGGAACTCCGGGCGGGGTGTTCCCCGGCGCACCTTTGGTGTATCCTCCACTTACACGGCCTTGGAGCTCGGAGGTCATGGCCCAACAGAATGTTGCGGTTTCTTGCTCCTTTAAGGAAGCTCCGCCTGAATCTGACACTAAGGCTGAATATTTGCCCTTGTTTCCCGGTGTTCGAGCGCCCTCTGCTGAGCATTAACTGAGCCGCTCGTTCTGGCATTTTGATTGGGATCCTCCGTATCTCTGCCATGGGGCTTGTGCACAGAAATACTCGGCTGCGTCGCAGTTCAGAGCCTCAGCTCCGTTATCTTGGTAGTTCTGTTAAATGTAGAAGAGAATTGACCAACAATGTCTGTCTTCTTGTTTTCATTCTCACCGAACAGATTATTTGGGAGCTGTGGATGTTGCCCGGGCTGCTGACTATACCAGAACAAATGGTTATTGAGCAAAAATAAAAATACTTGGAAAAACTCAGCAGGTCTGACAGCATCTGCGGAGAGGAATGCAGTTGATGTTTCAAGTCCGTATGACTCTTTGTATGGTTATGGAGATATGTTTTCAAGATTCATATCACGTGGTGTTACTGCCGTCTTCGGCATCATTTCAGCTTCGGCATCATTTCAGCAACCAACTCGACCACTGTGTCTGGATGGCTCCATCCTAACATAAAGTAGTTGGGTAGATGTCATCATTATCAGGATCATCATCACTATCATTTCAAGTAGCTTCATCATCAGCAGCATCACCTTACAATTAATAACATGTGGGTTACAGCAGTCAGGGGGAGAACGGATTTTTTCTGGGAAGGAAATACTTACTAAGAAGTGATATAATGACGAGGACCGGGTGTGATGTAATTCCCCATGATGCTCCCTGAGTCTGTAACTCGACAGTCCGCCAAATCCTCTGTCAGGGCAGAAGTGCAGAGCCCCGGCGCACTGTACTGCTGATCCAACCAACGTCAAACTAGGAACAGTGGAAAACAACTTTCCAAATCACAGGAAAGGCAAGGAAGGTCAGAACGAGAGAAACAAACAGAACTATGGGGAGGCGGCCGCGGGCACTGTTGTCGCTCGTAAAATCTATCTATAGTGTGCTGAATTCAAGACTAATGCGCTCAACAGAAATTATATAATTCTGCCGGTCTGTAAGGACTGCGTTACATTCATGGTCATTTCAAATCTGGGGAAAACAGTCTGACGACAGGGATTAGGGAATTGTTGTATTATTCTGTAATTACAGATACCTTCATAGTTGAAATCAGTTAAAACAAGGGGCTGAATATGTCGTGGGGAACAGAACAACTGGGCATCCCATCCCAATGTACTGGAGCTGGGCTGTTGATTAACATTGAAATAAAACTTCCCAATTATGGGTCTCTAAGGAAACGTCACACTAATGGGCATAAATAGGAGATCAAACGCCATTTCTCCTCAAGTATTTTTAAGAAAGTATCTGACACGAGGTGGGAATCCACGGCCTGATCCGCCACCTGGTGGCCGAATTTAATGAATCTTATTTTCACTGATCTCACAAAACACGGGAACGGTGCGAGTTGCCCCGAGGCCTTTCTCACTGAGGGTCTCAGCACACAGTGATACACGGGGCTGTCAGCGACCTGAAGCCCAGTCAAGGTAGAAGCAGCCATATTCTTGGGGTATTTTTCGAAAGACTGAAAGGCGACCTTTAATGTTCTTTCCACCAGATTGTGCCCGAATTACGAAAGCTGGAGCCGGGTTCTGGTTTTGACGATGAAGCTGCAAAAAATAATTCACATCGGAAGTTGAATAGATGCAATTTATGCTCATCGAGATTCCTTCCAGTTATTGGGCTTCTGTTGACCACTGTCTGACTGAACCTCCAGAACTCACTACTGCAGAAAATATTTCATGGTTAACCATGGAAACATAATGAACAACAGATAACAAATAGATGAATTATTATATAGATGGCTGTATGTATAGGTAGATAGATGGATGGATAGATGGATAGATAGATGGGAAGATGGGTGGATGGGTGGATGGATAGATAGACGGGTGGAGGGATGGACGGATGGAGTGATGGACAGATGGACAGATCGGGGTTTGGAGAGATGGATGGATGGGCGGATGTAAAAACAGAAAATGCTGGAAATGCTCAGTAGGTCTGTCAGCATTTGTGGAGAGAGAACCAGTGTTAACGGTTTAGAGTCCGTATGACTCTTCTTCAGATGGATGGATGGGTCGGTGGAGTGTGGGTGTATGTGCCTGAAAAATGCTGTTCCACATTTTCATCTTTACGATTGACTGCTCCATAACTTACAGCAGGCCCTTTATTCCATTTGTGTCTGTCTGGTGCTTTCAGTCCTTCCCGATTTTCTGGATCATTCCAATTCTTTGGCTGTTGACAACTGACGAGCTGAATGTCACCAAGTGCAACCTGGCGATATCCCTGCGGCACTGATTATCCTTTTCTGGTGATGCTGAATCTTCATCTCAAAGTTAGAAAGCGGTTTCATGACTGTGATGAGAAATGGGGATTATGACATGTGCAACATGCGGCCTTTTCACGTACAACACTCAGCATATCCTCAACCAAATTGCTTCAATCGCAGCAGAAACATAGCAGATGTTTGAATACATACATTTTTTTTCACATTTCCCTGGTATTTTCTTGCTGCTCTGTGATTCTGGTGCAGTCACAACATTCTGAACACCACAGGAAAAACGTGCATGAACTGTGACTTTCTTTACGGCAAAATATTGATTGAAAACCGATTGTCACAATGAAATATATCCGATGGGTATTACAGATTGTTGTCGCAAATTCAAAGGCCCTTAACCCCTTTAACCACACTCCCGAGAAGCTTTCCATTCAGTACATTCGTGCAGAGAATCAATTCTTCACGAGTTGGATGGGTGAGGTCATTACTCCGATGAGATGTGCTCAGGATCGCCGCGATGGAGATTCTGATTAGATCGGACATGGTGCATGAATTGGACAGAACTGAGTCGGTGAAGTGACTGAAGTGATTTGAATCACAGTTTTGAACATGAATACAGGGTCAGTGCTCTATGGGACGATATGAATCCAAGCTCATGGTTTTCATACGGTTGCAGTTGCATTGTGAGACGTTTTAGGATCGGAGAGAAATGGTGTCGTGACATGAAGCCTCCAACGAGGAATCAGTGTGGGAATATTCAGTAATTACCTTTCCACATAAATTTCTGCTCTGAATTTATACCTTGAAACCCTTTGCGAATGTTCAAAACTACGGCAAAATTAATTATTAATATTGTTATTAATAGTCATTAATATTGTATTGGGAAATGTTTTTAGGTAAACAGCACAGAGTTCCTTAATACACAATTGATCCTCCCTCATTGCAGAAAAGGATCTCTACCTTTAACGAGGATAACTACCTGCTCTGTGCACATTGCCATTCATGTTCAATGTCCCACTATCAGGAGTAACTGTCGCTGTGCCAACTAACAGAAACAGTGACAGACAAATGGAGAGATAGTTCCAGATCCATGTGTTATGGCGTAGCAGATGATATGTGGCCAGGCCGACCAAATCCACAAGGCAAACGTGGTCACGCCATCACAAAGGTTTTCAATTTCTAATTATTATGAGAAGATGAGTGAACTGCCTTCAGAGGTGAAGAGTCCACTAAGGTTTTTAGAGATTTTAAAAATTAAATTCAAATACATATTGACAAAATAAATGATTTCAAAAACATACATAATACTGCTATTACACAATGCTGTAGCAAATCCTAAAATTCTGAATTTACCTGACTCTCAGTTACACACCCCCTTTAAGGCAGCAGTCCAAAATCATAGAATCACAGAATAACACAGTGCAAAAGAGGCCCTTCGGCCCATCGAGTCTGCACCGACAAGTGAGAAACACCTGACCTACCTATCTAATCCCATTTACCAGCACTTGGCCCATAGCCTTGAATGTTATGAAGTGCCAAGTGCTCATCCAGGTACTTTTTAAAGGATGTGAGGCAACCCGCCTCCACCACCCTCCCAGGCAGGGTGATTTTAGATTTCAAAGAAAACCAGCAAGTTAACCCAGTGGAATTGCAAATGGTTTGCTCCAGCTTCAGTTACTGGAAGAGCCGGCTTATGCACAAAAAGCTGGAGGCTTCTCGAAGGCTGTTTCACACACTCCTGTTAGATCTTACATGGTCCGCGCCTCACATTTTCCTTTTATTCTCTTTTATGTAATTTTATCTCTCTTTAATATGTAAATTCTATTGTTCCATATGACTTTGGAGCGGTACCTTTCCCATAATAAAGAAAAATTCATGTTCCAATATTATCAGTAACCTTCGGGAAAAATAAACACACTCCTTAGCCTTGCATAGCTGGCTACTTGTGAACTTAAAATCCATACAATCCTTTTATTTATCTAAAAAGGCAAACTCCCATCCCACCTTGCATGCTAAGCCAGCACCCATGTTTATTCATTAGCATTTCAAACACATTTCTACACCTAGCTTCTTTTGATAGTTCCAAACTTGCAGTCTATCTGACGCCAAATGTATTTAAATTACACAGGCAGAACCAACTATACTCACTCCCATAAACCTATTTTACGATAAACCAGAAAAATATGTTTAAATTATTCTACTTTCGTAACAATAGGTGTTCCCAGGCTGTCATATTGCAAAACAATTTATATTTATTGGTATTTTTGCCATTGATCGTGTTTAATAAACATCAGCTGTGCCTCAATCTATTAATGGTTTGATCAATTGATAGTTCCTAACCTTCAACTTTCCCATACGATGGCTTGCAACTGAATGGTGTTTCTCACTGTATCAATAATCCTCAACCCTTTCACCACTCCTAATCGATTGGTGTTTCACAATCTACTAATGATCTCCAAATCTGTAACGATTCAAGTCCCAATGAATATTCTTTTGTTTAAGGAAATGAGCTAGTTGGTCCACAAATCATTTGAATTACTGTGAAGTTCTGGCTAACCTATAAACTGGTTGGATCTTAGAGTACAACTCACACAATGTAGGAGCTATTCTGTTGTCAGGTTCAAGATCACATCCACAGTCAGTGCCTGTCCTACCAGCGGAACTCTACGATAGGGCTTGTGGTACCGTTGGGGCCAGGTTCAGTCTGATTTAACTATGTACCTATGCATAAAGTTGAGCCATTGGATGCCTGGATTTATATTTATTTATGTCATATTCATTCACAAGGAACTTTGGTTTTCAGCTGTGGCTCAGTTGGCAGCACTTTCCCCTCTGACATTAAACTGGGGGCTATCTGCCCTCTCAGGTCGATGTGAAAGAGCCCATGGTACTATTCCATCTGGAAGTGCAGGGAGTTATCCCCGGTGCCTTAGCATTTATCAGTCAATAAACATTTTAAAATAAGCAAAGGGGCAGATTACTTGGTCATTATCATATTGCGGTTTGTGGGAGCTTGCTGTGCTCAAACAGGCTGTGGTGTTTCCTACATTACAACTGTGAATACACATCATAAGTGCATTTTTGTTTGTAAAACACTCGGAGAGTTCCGGTGATCGTGAAAAGCGCTGTAATATATATATATTCTTTTTATTTTCCTTTTCCTTTTTATGAAGTATAGATGCAAAATGAAAAGTGTTGGATTGAGCCAATAAGTCATAGACTTCTAGAATGAACTCGTGCTCCCGGCTGGGAAGGAGGTCATTCAGTCCCTCAGGATTGTACCAGCATTTAAAAAAAAACTATCGAATTTATCTCATGCACTCGCACCAGCCCCACCACACATCCCGCAGCACCCCCCACCCCGCCCTCGGAGGCTCTGGAGCACCTGAAGAATTGGAGAAAATCACCGCTACCATATTTCAGATGGTTCCATGAAGAAAAAATCTCTCCCCACTTCACACCGGTTGAGTTGATCATTAAAGTTCCCATCATTCCCACAATGTGCGCCTTGGTCCACATTCTTCGGTTGAAACAAGATCGTCAAGAATTAATCAATATGAATTGAGACACTTTGCCCTTCTCGTGACCTTTAAGTGCGCAAATCAGCCACGTTAATCTGCCACAGTTGCACCATAAGTATTAGGAGTTCGCACAGGAGGTAATGAGCCCATACATCAGTAGAAGTGGTTTCTTGATACATTAAGCGAGCGTGGATCTGTTAAGGGAAAATCATATTTAACTAACTTGTTTGAGTTTTTTGATGACAAAGCAGCGATGGTTGATGAGGGTAATGCTTTTGACGTAGCTGACATGGTCTCCGAAAGACATTGGATGAAGTGCCGCACAACAGACCTGTGAGCAAAGTTGGAGCTCACTAGAATAAAATGGACGGTAACATCATGGATTGGGGACTGGCTGAGTGCCAGGAAACAAGGAGTAGTTTTGAACGTTTGAGTTTCGGACTCGGGGAAGGGTTATAATGAAGTTCCCTAAGGGTCAGTGCTACAACGCCTACTTTTCATAATATTTATTCATAAACTGGGCCTTGGTGTACAGGGTACAATGTCAAAATATACGGACGATGCGAAATGTGGAAGCATTGCGGGCCATGAGGAGCATAGTTTAGAACTTCAAACAGACATCGAGAGGTTGGTGGAAAAGGCGGACAAGTGACAGATGAAATTTAACGCGGAGAAGGCGAGAAGTGGTTCAGTTTGGTCGGAAGAACGCAGAGAGACAATATAAAAGAAAGGGCACGATTTCAAAGGGGCTGCAGGAGCCGAGTGACCTGGATGTTTATGTGTATAAATTATTGAAGGTGTTAGGACAAGTCGAAGGAGCGCGGTTAATAAAGCATGCAACATCCTGAGCTTTATTAATAGAGGGAAAGAGTATAAAAGCAAAGAGGTTATGTTAAACGTGTGTGACACACTGGTTAGGCCTCAACTGGAGAATTGCATCCAATTGCGGGCACCACACTTTAGGAAGAATTTGAAGGCATGAGAGAGAGAGGACACAGGAAAGATTCGTGGAAATTCTTCCAGGGATGACGAACTCCAGTTATACATAAAGAGTGGAGCAGTTGGCTTTAATCTCGTTTGAGGAGAAAAAGTTTAGAGGAGATTTGATCGGGATATTAAAAACCATGAAGGGTCTGGGCAGAGTAAATAGGGAGAAATTGTTCTCATTGGTGGAAGGATTGAGAACCAGGCGGCTCAGGTTTAAAGTAACCTGGAGAAGAAGCAATGGAGATAAGAGGAAAAACTTTACACGAACTGAGTGGTTAGCATCTGGAATGCACTGTCTGACAGTGTGGTGGATTGAGGGACAATTGATGCTTTCAAAACGAAACTGGAGCCTTATCTGAAAAGAAAAAAATGCTGGACTACGGAGAAAGCAGTGGCACTAGGTCAATTACTCCTTCAGAGGGTTAGCACGGACAGGACTGGCCGAATGGCATCTTCCTGCGCTGTAAGAATTCGATGATTCTATCGTTAAAGTCGGAAGCAGCAACAAAAAGCGACATTTTCACAACATCTGCAATAGTAGAGTCCGTCCAGTAGATGGCAGTGAAACAGTGAATACTGACATTATATGAAACAAGCACTGTCTCAATCATTTCTACGCTGAACCCTTTCCCTGTTCATATTAAACTTGACCTTTGTCTGTATATATTACACTAAGTGATGTATCTGATCATATTACAACAGGTTGTGTCTCAGTTGTTTCTATAATAGCTGAATCTCAGTCAATGTACTGACAAAGGCCATATTACACTATACATTCAGTTATCACTGAACTAAACCATGTCTTGGCTAATATGATAATAGTCCATGTCTCAGTTGTTACTGCACTAGTGCTTGTCTCTGCTTATACGAAACCAGAATACGTTCCTGTTTACATGACACGAGGCTCTCTTATTGCACGACTAGACTTTGTCACGTTTATACTAAACTAGGGGATGCCTTGGCTCATGCTGCACCAGCCTATGTCTCTGTTTTTATCACACGATGCCCTGTCACTGTTATTATTGTATAATACCGTGCCTCTCTCTTATTGCTGCACTTGCCCACATCTCTATTTATATTAATCCAGTCCCTGTGTTGGTAATTATTGCACTGGCTCTTTCTCAGTTTATTTTAGACAAGGCCCTGTGTCAGGTGAAACTGCAGTAGACCCCGTGTCAGTTTCCTTTCACTAGATCCTGCCTCAGTTATTATTGAACTAGACCATGTCGGTGTTCATATTACACAAGACACTGTCGCACTTATTACTGCACTCGGCACTGCCTCACTTTTTACTCCACGACATCATGCCCCTGTTTATCTTACACTAGATCACGTTTTTGCTTATATTCTGTTAGACCCTATCTCAGTTTATATAAAACTACGCCCTGTCTCAGTTTATATTACATTGGACCCCGTCTCAGATAATATTACACTGGAGCCCGTCTCAGTTTATATTACACGAGAACACGTCTTTGTTTACATTACAATCGACCCTGTTTCAGTTTATGTTACAATCGACCCTGTCTCAGTTTATATTAAACTAGACTCTGTCTCAGTTTATATTACACTAGGCTCCGCCTCCGTTTATATTTCATTAGACATTGCCTTTGTTTATATTAAAATAGGCTCTGTCATTGTTATTTCTGTGTAGACCATGTCCCTGTTTATACTACACAAGGCCAAGTCTGTTAGTATTGCACTAGATCCTGGCTCAATAATTGCTGATACTAGGCCCAGCCTTCGTTTGTATTACTGTAGATGCTGTATCAATAATTGGTGCACTTGGCCCTGTCTCAATATTACTGCACCAGACCCTGACTTTGTTGATATTGAAATGGATTATGTCTATGATAATATTACACCAGTTCCTGCCTCAGTTATTTCAATGCTCGGCTTCGTCTCAGCTGTTCCTGAATTCGGCTGTGTTGTATTACATGCGGAAAAGTCTCAGTTATTACTGCTCTGAACCCAGTGTCTGTACATACAACGCTAAACCTTGTCTTAGTTGCTGCTGCACGAGTCCATACATCTCCTTCTATTACACTTGCCCTGTCCCTGTCTTTATTCCAATAGATCATGTTTCTGTTTATCTTACATTATACGCAATCTGAATTATTTTTGCACCAGACCCTGTCTAGGAAGTTATTAATCCATGTGCCGGATCAATTATTACTGTTCTAGCCCCGAGAGAGGATTAATATTAATTGACCCAGTGCTTAGTGCGCTAACCCTGCCTCAGTTATTTCTACGCTAGGCCATGTCTCTGTTATTCCTGCAGTGGTCAATGTCTCCAACTGTCAGTTGGAGAGATAATATTATACACAAAGATGTTGAGGTGGGAATTGTTCCCTGGCGTTGGCCTAAAACGGGCGGTATTGAATGGCCCGTTCTTTGCAGTACCTGATAGTTATTTTCATTTAGCTTTCGTCAAAGAAATTATATATCAGATACGGTCAGTTGTGTGTGCCGTATGGAAAAAAAATCATGCTTCTTGCTTATACCGCCGTTTCTCAAAGATAAATGATGATCTTTACCACAATGTTTCAGTATTTAATTTTCTTTTACTCAACCTTTGACTGCGGAGGATGTAAAATTGTAAGGGTTTATTGTTAACATGTTTCGTTGCGTACTTTTGCTTAGAAAGCGATGTCATTCTGACCATTTAGTTACTAAGGCGAGCATGTCTATCACCAAATTCACTGAATATCTCTTCTCTCTCTGTCTGAGGCAGCATCTAACTCACTGAACCTCTTATCTCTTTCTTTCCTTCTCTCTCTCTCTCACCCTTTCTTTCTCTCTCTTTCTCTCTCGCTCTCTCTCCATCCACCATCTAACTCCCGCCCCCCACGACACCCCATCTCTTTCTCTCTCTCTCTCTCTCTCTGTGACCGTCCCTTATTAATTTTGAATCTCCTATTATCTAATAACACTCTTTGGAGAATTTTATTTTAGTAATTTCCCTTCATTCCTCCCAGTGCTAACTTTCAGTCCATTCCAGCCTTCAGTGATTGTGTTCAAATCCAAAACTATGCATTTATTTTAATTGTAGATTGTTTAATACTGTAAGTATTTAGTGATAACCATTCTCTTGTGTGCATTTGTTTATAAAGTGATTTAAGGTGGTTTATCTGTCTCCGGTGATCAGTTGGAAAGCGGAGTAAATCACATCGAGAATAACCTGCAGTTTATTAACGAGTGATCACCTCAATATCTCACAGAAGCTCCTGATAATCTCGAATGTGTGATGATTTGTGCAAGTGATGGCAAAAATAAAACTTTACCTACACCTGACATGAGACTAATACACCTGTAATACTCCGATTTATTATTCCTGTTGATGGGAAGGATTGAAATTCCTGCTGCTCTCCAGAGACTTTCACGACTTTTATTTCCACTTTTTAAACTGTTATCTTCACAAATGCCACCACAACTACTCGAATCATGTTTGGACTGATTGGTTTAACTGCAGGTTGTATATTCAATGTAATCTTAACGAAAATAAACCAGGGCCTAGTCGAGCATAAACAGAGACCGAACTTGATGTAACATAAGCAGAGATATGGATTACTGCATTAATAACAGAGACAGTATCTGGTTTAATATAAAAGGAGATATCGACTAATGAAATAATAACAGAGACAAGACCTGGTGTTATATAACCAAGGATATGGGCTCGTGCAGTAATATCAGACACCGGACCTGGTGTAACATAAGCAGAGATATGGACTACTGCATTAATAACAGAGACAGTATCTGGCTTAATGTAAGAGGAGATATCGGCTAATGAAGTAATAACAGAGACAAGACCTGGTGTTACATAACCAGGGATATGGACTCGTGCAGTAATATCAAAGACAGGACCTGGTGTAATATAAACATAGGTATCATCTAGTGTAAGTAATAACAGGCACAATACCTAGTATAGCACAGGCAGAGGCATGTGCTAGTGCGGTGATAACACAAATTGGCCCAAGGAGTCATATAAACAGAAAAATTGGCTAGTTCAGGAATAAGAGAGAGGGAGGATTTGGTATAACATTGAATGAAACGATACTTGTGTGATCATAACAACAAAAATACTTTGTATAAAATAACAACTGAAAGAAATCATGGCGAAACACTAACAGAAACAGGGTCAACGTTAACAATATGAGAATCAGGTTACTATTGAAAACTGATCGGCACATGGTTTTCAGAAATAATGAGAGAGGTTTGTATTAGAATTTGAATGACATGTAGGCTCTTCGTGCAACAATTACAGAGGCAGCGTTTTATACAATGAGATTGGACATAGGGAACAGATTAAAAATGGTAAAGCTCTGTGTAATTAGTGCAATGTTTGATGATAACAGAGGATAACAGGTTGCAGTGCATCACTGAATACATCACTGGATCGTGTGATAACGACACAGTCAGCACCTGATCCACCCAAATCGAAGTTGGGTCTGATATAATAGTGTGTGTGAGACAGCGCCAATTGATATAATAGCAAATTTTTTGCCTCATGCCCAATAACAGAGTCACGCACCACTGCAATATGAATGGAATGGAGTTGGTGCAATAACACTGACACAGTCTAGTGTAATGGAAAATAAAACATAACATTCTGGAATCACTCTGCAGGTCAGGCAGAATCTGTGGCGATAAACAGAGTGAACGTTTCATGGCGATGACCCTTCAGCAGAACCGGGGTAATCGATTAGAAACTTTAACTCTGCTTCTCTCCACAGCCACTGCACTCCCGAGTGGTACAGTTGGTGGTTCTCCTGCTTTTGAGCTGTAAGGTCTGTGTTCAAATTCCTCTCCCGGCTCCTTTCACCACGGGAAGAGTGTCCGTGTGACAGAACGCCGGTTTTTAATTAGCCTCCAAAATCCTCCCGCCTCTCCACACTTTCCCCAAGGCTGCAAAGAATATGACGATCCGGAAAACAAACAGGCTCGACACCTGCTGTCTGACGTGTTGAAGATTTCCAGCACATGCAGTTTTTATTTTAGATTTCTAGCATCTGTCATATGTTGCCATTGTACTAATGCAATGGGTACTGGGGATACATCATGTCAGCATTGACAAATTAGCGTCACTTTTACCCCTGGGTCGAACGGTTGAGGGTTGAAGCCTCGATCCAGTGAGTTGACCATTTAATAACGGCCAGTGCTCACGGTGATAGTTTTTATGTCAGCCTTTCTGTTCTTTTATCCATTATTTTCTTACACTCAGGAGGAGGAATTAAAGACAGAGAAACTCAGGACAGTTTCTCCATCCAGCAAAGGACGTGTTCCTGGGACATTGTTGCTGCTTTGACCTTCCCGCCCTCTCCAAAAATACAAACAACATCTCCCTCCTTGGATTTGCAAAGGGAATTCTGACTGCCGGGCCCAGGCCAGACTGGGGCCTGGTCCAATAATATTCACAGAGGCCGGCTCCAGTGTGTCAATAACAGAGGCTGCTGGTAATCTTACATAAAGAGAGGTCGGGGTTCTAATAAACATCTGACTGTAATAGGGTGTGAAAGTGTGAGGAAACAATGATGTTTAGGGCCTCAGCGCAGGCTTCTGTGTTATGGTGAGTGACCCAGGGATTTGTGTGGTAAAAACGGAGCGGAAACATCATGACAGAGGCCCGTGTGACTGACTCCACCTGACTGAGAGCTGTTATACCCAAGGGGAGGACAATCATAGCGGACTCCAGAGATTTCTGATATCTGCAGGGTCAATGCTGCATCTGTTAGAGGAACAGAAAATAATCTGCTCCCTCTCATTCTTACCGACAGTTCTCCATTTACACAGACACGCAAGGGCCGGACCCGGCAGCTTGTCGAAACCAATGTTTAAATCTTCAGCTTGAGGCACATGATGACTGAAAGGATTAAACACCAAAACCTCACCAGAGGAAAAATCAGAGCCGAAAATGTTAAAGATAATCGTGCTTTCTACTAAACGAGCTCTATTCAGTGTTATTATTTTGTTCAAAGTAGTGGTTTGTAAACACTAGTGAACTTCTGAATGATCACTGGCAATTATCGACACACACACACTCAAGCGCTGTCAAAAGACAGGATTAGCAGAAGACGAAAGCTGTATAATTATTGCATTTTATTTGGGCTCAATGAGGGACAGAGGTAGATACAGGATACAGGGACAATGATATAGATGAGGCGTTCAATTGGCCCCATTCCCTGTAACCCTTCAAATTTTAACCCCTTCAAGTATTTATCGAATTCATTTTACAAAGTTACTATTAATCTAATTCCATCACCCTTTCAAGCTGTGCATTCCAGTTCAGAACAACTCGCCGTGTTAAAAAAATAAACAATTACCCTCCTGTCTTCCTGTTCAATAAAGTAAATTTGCATCCCCTGGTTACCGACCCTCTTACCAGTTGAAATAGTCTCTCTTTATTCACACTATCAAAACTTTCATGATTTTGAACGCTTCTATTTAAGAGACACACAGAGAGGTGGAGAGAGATACATTAGAGAGATAGACAGAGATAAAACTAATGGAAGGAGACTTAAAATGAGAAAGGGAGACGGAATGTTGCAGAGAAATAGAGGAGACAAGTTTCGAGGGAAAGTGTATGTGCAGGGAGTGTGTGCGCGTGGCGGGTGGCGGGGTGGTGGTGGTGGGATGCGGTGTTGGTGGGGTGCGGAGGGGGAGTTAGAGTGGGGGCGGGTGGTGGAGCATGACAACGAAAAAAGAAAGGTAGCAAGATCTCATTTCCCTGTTTCAGGGACTCGAGGGAGCTCAGTGACTGACCATCCAGTTATGTCCTGGAAATGGAAGCTCTAAACGGATCACACAGGCTCATTTGTAAATGTCACCGCAATGTGATCTGTGTGACTCTGCCCTGACTCTGTGGCCAGATATAGGCCGCCTTGACAGATGTTCTCACCAGATTGTGGCCCCTGGATTTATTTTCTGCTCAGAAGTGAGATGTGCGGTTTGGAACCGGCAGCAGAGAAACAGGAAGTTATGTTACCTGAGAATGAAACAGCAGGCGTCAGTTCTATGTTATCACCGTGAACAGTCTTCCTGCCTGTGAGGGTGAACTCACTCTGACAGCATCAAGAACAACCACACAGATTGCTGCCGGTCTCAGCATTGCATTCACCTCCATTCCCAATTTAAACAATTAAATAAATGAGATTATTTTGGTTATAACATATTAACCGAATACGAGATGGACTGAAGTTTATCACTGGGAGAAAAGTGGGGAAATTAAAACAATAATACCGCTCACAGGGGGTTATTCTAAAATGGAAAGTGTTAAGAGGGTTTGGTGCTGCCTGAGAGAAAAAGAAGAGAGAGGTTAAGTGATTGAGCTGGTGTCGTTATGGCACTGAATTTTCCTCTGATGAGGTTTTGGCGCTTAATCTTTTCAGTGATAATGTGCCTTAAGCAAAAGATTTAAACATTGGTTCCTCGTAGCTGACAGATCCGGCCCTTGTGAGTCTGTGTAAGTGAGTTAAGTGAAGTCTGATAGAGGGAAGAGAGGTTAACTGATTTAGGTGCAGTCTGAGCCAGAGGAAGAGAGGGAAGAAGTTCAGTGAGTCATTTGAAAGATGTATATTTTCCTTGACAACGGAATGGCCAGCTTGACATTACTTTCCAGAGCACTCAAGACAATGCATTACCGATAAATATTAACGACAGCATAAGCAGCATATAGATATATTCTCAATAAACTATCGTAACGTGCAAAACAAATAATTATAATGTCTTTTGCAAGCAATGAAGCATGATATGTTCTAGACGTACCCGCATCCACAACCACACATACAGCTGCACACATTCACACACACAGCCACACACACAGACAAATGCACACACACAGCCACACACACACACACAGACACGCAGACACACAAACAGTGACACACAAACAGTGACACAGACACACACACACACACACAGACACACACACATACAGACACACACACACACAGTGACACACACAGTGTCACACACATATGCACACACACACACACACACACCTTTCACACACAAGAACAATGGTTATTCGGAGCCTGCGGCCGTCCATTCGCCTGAGGATGCGGCTTCAGACCCTGTCTCTCACAATCAGTGACCACGCCAAAAGCAAACAGAAATTCCTATTGGAAAAGTGAAAAGTATCTGGAAATTAAAGAAAACTGTGAGCAATTGCCACTGATCAACTCAAGTATGAATTATTCATCTCCAACGCAATGCAGTTTGTGACTAAGTTGTGCAATGTGCAGTGAAATGTGGGTCACCTTTATTTCTATTCCTCAATTTCATTGATCAGGGAATGTTACAAGATTCACCCCAACCTTTCAACACAAACATTACACACATCACACTAGAGCAATTAGAAATTGCACACAACGTCTCATAGTTAGTAACAAGACTAAATATCTTCTTCCAAAACCTTTTTATCTGCAGGATATTATAACATTTTAAAAATTAACACCCACCTAACCACCTGGCTCTCTTTCCAGCTCTATCCAGTTAACAGAGACCTGTTATAGAGTAGTAATAACTGAGACTTGGTGTAGTGTATTGGTAAATGATATAGGACCTTTATAATGTAAGGTGAGACATAGAAGAGTACAGTAATGAATGAAGAAGCTTAAACAGTAATATCACAGGATCATAGAATCACAGAACTTTAACGGCACAGAATGAGGCCATTCGGCCCATCTTGTCTGCATCGGCTCTCCAAATGAGCATTCTGACCTAGTGCCATTGCCCTGGCTTTTCCCCGCACCCTTGCACTTTGTTTCTATTCAAATAATCATTTAATGCCCTCTTGAATACCTCGATTGAACCTGCCTCCCTCACACTTCCAGGCAGTGTATTCCAGACCCGAACCACTGGTTGGGTGAAAAAGTTTTTTTTTCTCACATCACATTTGCTTCTTTTGCAAATCACATTAAACCTGTGCCCTCTCGTTCTTTATCCTTTTACGAATCGGAACAGCTTCTTCCTCTCTGCTCTGTCCAGCCCACTCATGATTTTGAAAACTTCAATCAAAACTCCTTTCAGCCTTCTCCCCTCCATGGAGCACAGTCCCAACTTCTCCAATCTATCCTCATAACTGAAATTTCTCATTCCTGGGAATATTATTGTAAACCTCTTCAGCACTCTCTTCAATATCTTCACATCCTTCCTATAACATGGTACCAAGGACGGTACACAATATTCCAGCTGAGGTCTAACGAGGGCCTTATATAAATTCAGCATAACCTCCCTGCTCTTGTACTTTATGCCCCGATTAATAGAGCCCAGGATACTATATGCTTTATTAACTGCTCTCTCCACCTGTCCTGCCACTTTGAATGATCTATGCATATATACACTCTAGTCTTTCTGCTCCTGCACTCCTTTCAAAACTCCACCCCTTATTTTATATTGTCTGTCGATGTTCTTCCTACCAAAATGCATCACCTCACACTTCCCCACATTGAACTTCATCTGCCACCTATCTGCCCACGCCACCAACATGTCTGTGTCCTCTTGAAGTTCCACACTGTTCTCCTGGCAGTTTACAGCACTCCCAAGCTTTGTATCATCCGGAAACTTTCAAATTGTTCCCTGCACACCAAGGCCTAGATCGTTAATATAAATCAGGAAAAGCAAGGGTCCCAATACCGACCCCTGGGGAACTGCACGACAAGCCTTCCTCCGGCCTGAAAAATATCCATTGACCATTACTCCCTGCTTCCTTTTTTTCAGCCAATTTTGTATCCACGTTGCTTCCATCCCTTTTATTCCATGAGCAATAACTTTTCTCACAAGTCAGTTGTGAGATGAATCCTAATATAATACAAACGGAGACTTTGTGCAATGCAACAGCAGCTCAGGATTTGTCACTTGCAATATATATAGAGGCACGACTCTGTGCATTAATAAATGAAGCATCATATAATGTAATATAAACAGAAACATAGTCTCGCACAGTAATAACTGAGAAAAGGTCAATTGTAGTGTATATAGAGGCATGGTCCAGTGCATTAATAAGTTAACTTGCAGATAGCGTTATATACACAGATACAGTGCTGAGAGAAAGATAGAAGGAGACATGGTAAGCAATTGGGAAAGCTAATAGAATGTTATCATTTATTGCGAGGGGAATTGAATACAAACGTATGGAAATTATGCTTCAGTTCTACAGGGCACCAGTGAGACCAGGTTTGGTGTACTGTGTACTGTATTAGTCACCTTATTTAAGGAAGGATGTAAATGTGTTGTAAGAGGTTCAGAGAAGGCTTATTAGTCCAATACTTGGAATTAATGGGTTGTCTAATGAGGAATGGTTGGACAGACTAGGCTTATATCTTCTGGAGTTTAGAAGAGTAAGAGGCGACTTGACTGAAACATATAAGATCCTGAGGGGTCTTGACCGGGTGGATGTCGAGAGGATGTTTCCTCCTGTGGGAGAATCTAGAACTAGGGGTCACTGTTTAAAAATAAGGTGCCGCCCATGTAAAACGGAGATGAGGCGAATATTTTCACTCTCAGGGTCGTGAATCTTTGGGATTCTCTCCCTAAAAAGGCAGTGGAAGCAGAGCCTTTTAATATTTTTCAGGCAAAGGTGGATAGATTCTTGCTAAGTAAGGGGGTGATAAGTTATCGGGGGTCGGCGGGATGCAGATTTCATGTTACTATCAGATCAGCCATGATCTTATTAAATGGCGGAGCAGGCTCGAGGGGCTAAATGGCCTACTCCTGTTCCTTGTTCGTATGCTCGTATGTTCGTATGGCCCAGTACAGTCATTACTGAGACAAGGTCAACAGGTCAAGGACAGTGATCATTGAAGCATGGTTCAGTGTAAAATAACAAAACACAAGTTGCAGTGAAATATAAATTAAAAAATGGTTGTACTACAGTGCGAACTGGAAAAGAGTTATTTGGAGTGTCCACGGAAGCATGGGCTAATGTAGTAATAACGGGCGCATGATATGCATGATATAAACAGCAGCAGGGTCAGGTGCAGTGATAACTGGGAAAGGACCAATTGCAACACAAGTAGAGATATGGACGGCTGCAGTAATAAACAAGATAGGGCCCATTGTACTATTAACAGTAACGTTCACCTGTACAACAATAACTAAAGCAAAGCGTAATCTAGCGTTTACAGTTACAAATGAGGGCGTGAAATAAATTGAACAGGGGATGTATAGGAATTATTAAAACAGGGCCTCGATTGACATAAGCTGAGGTAGGGTCTAGTGCAGTGATTACTGATACAGGGCCTGGATTATTATAGGCTGAGACAGGGCCTACTGCAGTGATTACTGATACAGGGTTTAGATTGATATAAACTGAGAAAGGGTCCAGTGAACTGATTACTTATACAGGGCCGAGATTGATGTCAACGGAGGAAGGGTCCAATGCAGCAATTACTGATACAGGGTCTAGGTTGATATAAAAACAGAAAATGCTGGAAAAACGCCATTCCATTCTCTCAGTTCGTTCACCTCCTTCACATCTGTTCCGATGATTCCACTATCCAAAACGATGCTTCTGACATGCCTTCATTCTTCCTTAACCAAGGTTTCCCACCCACTGTGATTGACAGAGCCCTCAACTGTGTCCGACCCATCTCCCGCGTCTCTGCTTTCGCACATTCCTCTCTCTCCCAGAATCATGATCAGGTCCCCCATTTCCTCACATTTCATCCCACCACCCCCGCATTCAAAGGATCATCCTCTGGCATTTCTGCTAAGCCCAACATGATGCCACCACCAAACACACCTTCCCCTCACCACTCCACCCCCACCCCTGTCAGCATTCTGCAGGGACTGTACCCTCCGAGACACCCTGATCCACTCCTCCATCACCCACAACACCTCATCCCTTCCCATGGCACCTTCCCAAGCAATCAGAGAAGATGCAACACTTGTCCCTCTACCTCCTCCATCCTCACTGTCCAGGGGCCCAAACACTCAGTTTCAGCTGAAGTCCCGCTTCATTGCACCTCCTTCAATTTGGTCAACTGCATTCGATGCTCCCAATGCAGTGTCCTCTAGATTGGGGACACCAAACACAGACTGGCAGACCACTTTGTGGGACACCTTCGGTCTATCTTCAAGCATGACCTAAACATTCCTGTCGCTTGCAATTTCAACACACCATCCTGCTCCGATACCCACATGTCCCTTTTTGACCTGCTGCATTGTCCCAGTGAAGCCCAATGCAAACTGGAGGAACAGAAACTCATCTTCCAATTATGCACTTTACAACCTTATTCATTTATTCATTGTTTTATCCTCTTTTTTATCCCCTTTTTTATTCCTTTTTATACCGTTTTTCCCCAACCACTGCCCCCTCCCCCTACCACACCCCCAAAAGGGCCATCATTTACTTGTTCCATGTTGTTCTTTCACAGTGTGCTGATTCTGGCTCTGCTGTTAACACATTCTGCTTTCTTACCTTTATGACTGCATTAGCACCTACTTTGGCCTTACCACTGCCATTAACACTCCCTTTTTCTGTTTGCCTATGATATATTTGGCAGTGTCACCTTACCCCCACCTATTGCTTGCCTTCTATCCAGCCTGACCTGCTCCATCCTGCTTAAACAGCAAATGTCATCGCATTTTGACTTCTCTTCAGCTCTGAGGAAGGTCATACGGTCTCAGAAAGTTAGCTCTGCTTCTCTCACCACAGGTGCTGTCAGACCTGCTGTGATTTTCCAACATTTTATGCTTTTCTTTCAGATTTCCAGCATCCACACTATTTTGCTTTTCTCCAAATTGGTATAAACTGAGACAGTGCCTAGTCAGTACTTACTAATGGAGGGTCTAGATTATCATGAACTGAGACAGGGCCTAGTGCAATGCTTACTGATACAGGGTCTAGATTAATGTAAACTGAGACAGGCTCACATGCAGTGATGACTGATACAGGATCTCGATTAATATAAACTGAGACAGGGTCTAGTGCAGTGATTACTGATCCAGGGTCTATAAACATATACTGGGATGGGGGCCAGTGCAGTGATTACTGATACAGGGTCTGGACTCATAAATTGAGACATTTTCTAGCACTGTCATTATTCATACAGGGTGTGGACTAATATAAACTGAGACAGGGTCGAGTGAAGTGATTACTGATACAGGATCTGGATTGATATAAACTGAGGCAGGCCATAGTGCAGTGATTACTGATGCAGGGCCTAGATAAATAAAAATGAGGACAGTGGCTATTGCAGTGATTACAGATAAGGGGTCTAGATCAATATAAACTGAGACAGAGCCTAGTGCAATGATGACTGATACAGGGTCTAGATGATAAACACTGAGGCAGGGCATAGTGCAGTGATTACTGATACAGGGCCGAGGTGAATATAAAGTAGGACAGAGCCTAGTGCAGTGATTAATGATACAGAATCAGGATCAATATAAAGTGAGGCAGTGCCCATTGCAGTGATTACTGATACAGGGCCTAAATTAATATGAACTGAGGCAGGGCCTCGAGCAGCGATTACTGATTTAGGGACCAGATTAATATGAACTGAGGCAGGCCATAGTGCAGTGATTACTGATACAGGGTCTAGATCAATATAAACTGAGACAGTTCCTAGTGCAGTGATTACTGATAGACGGTCTAGGTTGATATAAAGTGAGGCAGGGTCTAGTGCAGTGATTACTGACACAGGGACTAGAGTAATATAAACTAGGGCAGGAGCTACTGCAGTGATTAATGATATAGGATGAGGATCAATATAAACTCAGACAGTGTCCATTGAAGTGATTACGGTTACAGGGTGTACATCAATATAAACTGAGATAAGGTCCAGTGCAGTGATTAATGATGCAGGGTCTGGATTAATATAACATGAGACAGTGTCTAGTGCAGTGATTACTGATCCAAGGTCTTGATAAATATAAAACTGAGATAGTGTCTAGTGCAGTGATTACTGATACATGGTCTAGATTAATATGAACTGAGGCACGGCCTAGTGCAGCGATTACTGATTGAGGGTCTAGATTGATATAAACTAAGACAGGGCATATTGCAGTGATTGCTGATACAGGGTCTAAATTAATATAGGCTGGGGCAGGGCATATTGAAGTGATTACTGATACAGGGTCTAGGTTAATAGAAACTGAGAGAGGGCAAAGTGCAGTGATTTTAGATTCAGGATGCAGATTATTATAACCAGAACAGGGACGAATGCAGTGATTACTGAAACAGGGCCTTGATTAATATAAACTGAATCAGGCTCTTGTACAGTAATCACCGACACACGGACAGAACTAACATAACCTGAGACAGGGCCTGGTGCACTGTTCACTGACACAGGGCCCAGATAAATATAACTGGGACAGGGGCTCGGGCAGTGATTACTGCTGCAGGGGCTAAATTAATATTATCTTTGATAGGGCCTAGTGCAGTGATTACTGATACAGGGTCTAGACTGATTTTTTAAAAAACTGAGGCAGGGAATAGTGCAGTGATCGCTGATACAGGGTCCAGATTAATATAAACTGAGACAGGGCCTAGATAAATATAAACCAGGAGAAGGGCTAGTGCAGTGATTAATGATACAGGATCATGATCAATATAAACTGAGACAGTGTCTTTTGCAGTGATTACTGATACAAGATCTAGATCAATATCAATGGAGATAGGGCCTAGTGTAGTGATTACTGATAGAGGTTCTGGACTAATATAAACTGAGACAGGGCCTAGTGCAGAGATTACTGATACAGGGTCTTAATTGATATAAACGAAGGCAGGGCATTGTGCAGTGATGACAAATGCAGGCTCTATGTTAATATAAACTGTGACAGGGTCTCATCCAGGGATTACTGATACAGGGTCTATTTGATATAAACTGAGGGAAGGCATATTGCAGTGATACAGAGCCTAAATCAATATACATGGAGACAGTGTTCGTTGCAGTGATTACTGATGCATGGTCTTGATTAATAAAAATGGAGACACTGCCAAGTGCAGTGATTACAGATGCAGGGTCTAGGCTGATATAAACTGAGGCAGACCATAATCAGTGATTACTGATACTGGGTCCAGATAAATATAAACTGAGACAGGCTCTAGTGCAGAAAGAACTGATGCAAAGTCTAGATCAATAGAAACTGATGCAGGGTCTAATGCATTGATGATTGATACAGGGTGTAGATTAATATAACCTGAGACCAGGCCTATTGCAGTGATTACAGATACAGGGTCGAGACTGATAAAAACTGAGACAGGGCATAGTGCAGGGATTACTGATACAGGGTCGAGATTAATCTAAATTGAGACATGGTCTGGTGCAGTGCTTACTGATACAGAATCAGCATCAATATAAACTGAGACAGGGCTCAGTGCAGTGATTACTGACACAGGGTCCAGCTTAATATAAACTGTGGCAGGGCCATGTGCAGTGATTACTGACACATGGTCTCAATCAATATTACCTCAGATAATGTCCAGTGCAGTGATTACTGACACAGAGCCTAGATTAATATAAACTGAGGCAGGGTCTAGTGCAGTGATTACTGATATAGTGTCCAGATCAATGTAAACTGAGATGGGTCCAAGTGCCGCAATTACTGATACAGGGCCTGGATTAATATAAACTGAGACAGGGTCTAGTGCAGTCAATACGGATACAGGATCTAAATTAATATAAACTGAGACAGGGTTGAGTCCAGTGTTTACTGATACAGGGTCTCAATCAATATAAACTCAGACAATGCCTAGTGCACTGATCACTGATACAGGATCTAGATTAATATAAACTGAGGTATGCACTAGTGCAGTGATTACAGACACAGGACCTAACTTAATATAAACTGAGATAAAAACAAAAAGCTAAAAGCTACTGCGGATGCTGGAAATCCAAAACAAAAACAGAATTACCTGGAAAAACTCAGCAGGTCTGGCAGCATCGGTGGAGAATAAAAGAGTTGACGTTTCGAGTCCTCATGACCCTTCGGCAGAAATGAAGTATAGTTAGGAGAGAGGTGAAATATAAGCTGGTCTAAGGTGGGGGGGCGGGGGGAGAGAGAAGTTGAGGGTGGGGTGGTTGTGGGGACAAGCAAGCAGTGATAGGAGCAGAAAATCAAAAGATGTCACAGACAAAAGGATCAAAGAGGTGTTGAAGGTGGTGATATTATCTAAGAAAAGTGCTAATTAAGAATGGATGGCAGGATACTCAAGGTACAGCTCTAGTTGGGGTGGGGTGGAAAGACTAACAAGGTATTAGTTGTAGATTTAAAAATAATGGAAATAGGTGGGAAAAGAAGAATCTATATAAATTATTGAAAAAAAAAGGGAGGGGGAAGAAACGGGGTGGGGATGGGGGTAGGGGGAGTTTAAGATCTAAAGTTGTTGAATTCAATATTCAGCCCGGAAGGCTGTAAAGTGCCTAGTCGGAAGATGAGGTGCTGTTCCTCCAGTTTGCGTTGGGCTTCACTGGAACAATGCTGCAAGCCAAGGACAGTCATGTGGGCAAGAGAGCAGGGTGGTGTGTTAAAATGGCAAGCGACAGGGAGGTTTGGGTCTTTCTTGCGGACAGAACGCAGGTGTTCAGCAAAGCGGTCGCCCAGTTTGCGTTTGGTCTCTCCAATGTAGAGGAGACCGCATCGGGAGCAACGAATGCAGTAGACTAAGTTAGGGGAAATGCAAGTGAAATGCTGCTTCACTTGAAAGGAGTGTTTGGGCCCTTGGACGGTGAGGAGAGAGGAAGTGAAGGGGCAGGTGTTGCATCTTCTGCGTGGGCATGGGGAGGTGCCATAGGTGGGGGTTGAGGAGGAGGGGGTGATGGAGGAGTGGACCAGGGTGTCCCGGAGGGAATGATCCCTACGGAATGCCGCCGGGGGGGGTGAAGGGAAGATGTGTTTGGTGGTGGCATCATGCTGGAGTTGGCGGAAATGGCGGAGGATGATCCTTTGATTGCAGAGGCTGGTGGGGTGATAAGTGAGGACAAGGGGGACTCTATCATGTTTCTGGGAGGGAGGAGAAGGCGTGAGGGCGGATGCGCGGGATATGGGCCGGACACGGTTGAGGGCCCTGTCAACGACCGTGGGTGGAAAACCTCGGTTAAGGAAGAAGGAGGACATGTCAGAGGAGCTGTTTTTGAAGGTAGCGTCATCAGAACAGATGCGACGGAGGCGAAGGAACTGCGAGAATGGGATGGAGTCCTTACAGTAAGCGGGGTGTGAGGAGCTGTAGTCGAGTTAGCTGTGGGAGTCGGTAGGCTTGTAATGGATATTGGTGGACAGTCTATCATCAGAAATTGAGACAGAGAGGTCAAGGAAGGGAAGAGAAGTGTCAGAGATGGACCATGTGAAAATGATGGAGGGGTGGAGATTGGAAGCAAAATTACTAAATTTTTCCAGGTCCCGACAAGACAGCTTCTTGTGCAGTAATTACTGATACAGGGTCTCAATCAGTATAAACTCAGACTATGTCCAATGCAGTGATTACTGATACAGGGCCGAGATAAATATAAATTGAAGCAGGGCCTACTGCAGTGATTACTGATACAGGGTCTAGGTTAATAGAAACTGAGAGAGGGCCAAGTGCAGTGATTATAGATTCAGGGTGCAGATTATTATAACCAGAACAGGGATGACTGCAGTGATTACTGAAAAAGGGCCTTATTTATTTTAAACTGAGACATGGCTCTTGTTCAGTAATTACTGATACAATGTCTGAACTAACATAAACTGAGACATGGCCTGGTGAAGTGTCCATTGATATAGGGCCTAGATAAATATAACTGGGACTGGGGCTCGGGCAGTGATTACTGATACAGGGTCCAGGTTGATATATATTGAGATGGGGCCTAGTGCAGTGATAACTGAAACAGGGTCTAGATTCATAAAAAAAGCTGAGGCAGGGTATAGTGCAGGGATTACTGATACCGGGCCGAGATTAATATAAACTCACAGAGGCTCAAGTGCAGTGATTGCTGATATAGGGTCCAAATTGATATAAAATGACGTAGGGTCTAGTGCAGTGATTACTGATACAGGGCCTAGATTGATATAAACTGAGACAGGGCCTAGTGCCATGATTTGTGTTACAAATTGGGTTGGATGCATATAAAATGGGACAGGGTCTAGTGCAGTAATTACTGATACAGGGTCTGAACCAACATAAAATGTGACAGGCCCTGGTGAAGTGTTCACTGATACAGGGCCCAGATAAATATAACTGGGACAGGAGCTCTTGCAGTGATTACTGCTGCAGGGACTAAATTAATATAAACTGAGACTGGATCTAGTGCAGTGATTACTAATAAAAGGACTAAGCTAATATAAAGTGAGACAGAGTCTAGTGCAGAAATAACAGATGTGGGACCAAGATCAATATAAACTGAGACAGGGTCCAGATCAATATCAACTGAGACAGTTTCTACTGCAGTGAATATTGATACAGGGTCTTGATTAATAAAAACTGAGACAGGGCCTAGTGCAGCGATTAATGTTACAGGGGCTAGATTAATATAAACTGAGAGAGCCTCAAATACAGAGATTACAGATACAGGGTCTAGATTAATATAATCTGAGACAGGTCTAGTGTAGAGATGACTGATACATGGCCTAGCTCAATATAAATTGAGGCAATGTCCAGTGCAGTGCTTACTGACAAGGTGTCTTGATTGATAGAAAATGCGGTAGAGAACAGTGCAGTGATTAAAGATGCAGCTCTAAATTAATGTAAACTGAGACAAGGTCTAGTATGGTGATTACTGATACAGGGTCTAGATTGATAAAAACTGAGGTAGGGCAGAATATAATTCTAAAATTGGCTTTGTTGTAGGAGACAGAGGATGATGACAGAAGGATGCTTTAGTTACTGGAAGCCAGTGTCCAGTGGCATAGCACAGGGATCTGTGCTGGGTCCCCTATTATTTGTCATTTATATAAACGACATAGATGACTAGATTAATAGAAACTGAGACAGGTTCTAGTGCAGTGTTTACTGATACATGGTCCTGATCAATATAAACTCAGACAATGTCCAGTGCAGTCATTACTAATACAGGGCCTAGATTAATAGAATTTGAGACAAGTTCCAGTGCAGTGTAAACTGATACAGGGTCAAGATTAATATAAACTCAGACAATGTCCAGTGCAGAGATTACTGATACAGGGCCAAGACAAATATAAACTGAGAGTGGGCCTACTGCAGTGATTGCTGATACAGGGTCTGGATCAATATAAACTGAGACAGTGTCCAGTGCAGTGATTACCGATACAGGGTCTAGATTAATGTAAACTGAGACAGAGCCTAGTGTGATGATTACTGATACAGGGTCTAGATGATAAAAACAGAGGCAGGGCATAGTGCAGTGATTACTGATACAGGGTCTAGATTAATGTAAACTGAGACAGAGCCTAGTGCAGTGATTACTGATGCAGGGCCGAGGTAAATATAAAGCAGGACAGAGGCTAGTGCATTGATTAATGGTACAGGATCAGGGTCAATATAAACTGAGACAGTGTCTATTGAAGTGATTACTGATACATGGCCTAAATTAATATGAACTGAGGCAGGGCCTAGTGCAGCGATCCCTGATTTAGGGCCTAAGTTAATAGGAACTGAGGCAGGCCATATTGCAGTGATTACTGAACAAGGCTCTAGGCTAATATAAACTGAGACAGGACCTAGCGCAGTGATTACTGATACATGGTCTAGATCAATATAAACTGAGGCAGTGTCCAGTCGAGTGATTACTGATACAGGGTCTTGATTAATATAAACTGGGGCAGGGGCTAGTGCAGTGATTACTGTTACAGTGTCTGGACTAAAATAAGCAGAGGCATTCTCTAGTTCTGTCATTACTGATACAGGTTCTGGACTCATTTAAACTGAGATAAGGTCTAGTGCAGTGATTACTGCCATAGGGTTTAGATTGATATAAACTGATGCTGGGTCTAGTGCAGTGATTACTGGCACAGCGTACAGATCAATATAAACAGAGACAGGGGCTAGTGCAGTGGTCTGGACTCATATAAATGGAGACAGGGTCCAGCGAAGTTATTACTGATATAGGACCTGAATTGATATAAACTGAGGCAGACCATAGTGCAGTGACTAGTGATGCAGGGCCGAGATAAATAAAAGCGAGGACAGCGGTTAGTGCAGTGATTACTGATATGGGGTCTAGATCAATATAAAGTGAGGGTGTCCATTGCACTGATTATTATACAGGGTTTGATTTATATAAAATGAGACAGGCTCTAATGCCAGGATTACTGATGCAGGGTCTGGATCAATATAAAATGAGACAGTGTCCAGTGCGGTGATTACTGATACAGGGTCTAGATTAATATAAACTGAGACAGACTCTTGTACAGTAATTACTGATACACGGTCTAAACTAACATAACCTGAGACAGGGCCTGGTGCACTGTTCAATGACACAGGGCCCAGATAAATATAACTGGGACAGGGACTCGGGCAGTGATTACTGCTGCTGGGACTCAATTCATGTAAACTGAGATAGGGCCTACTGCAGTGATTACTGATACAGGGTCTAGGTTAATAGAAACTGAGAGAGGGCCAAGTGCAGTGATTACTGATACAGGGTCTAGGTTAATAGAACTGAGAGAGGGCCAAGTACAGTGATTATAGATTCAGGGTGCAGATTATTATAACCAGAACAGGGACGAATGCAGTGATTACTGAAACAGGGCCTTGATTAATACAAACTGAGACAGACTCTTGTACAGTAATTACTGATACACGGTCTAAACTAACATAACCTGAGACAGGGCCTGGTGCACTGTTCAATGACACAGGGCCCAGATAAATATAACTGGGACAGGGACTCGGGCAGTGATTACTGCTGCTGGGACTAAATTCATGTAAACTGAGATAGGGCCTAGTGCAGTGATTACTGATACAGGGCCTAGATTGATAAACAAAATGATGCCTGGCATATTGCACAGAATCTAGCTTAATATAAACTGTGGCAGGGCCGAGTGCAGTGATTACTGACACATGGTCTCAATCAATATGAACTTAGACAATGTCCAGTGCAGCGATTACTGATGCAGAGCCTAGATTAATATAAACTGAGGCAAGGCCTCATGCAGTGATAATTGATACAGGGTCTAGATTAATAGAAACAGAGAGAGGGCCAAGTCCAGTGATTACTGATAGAGGGTCTAAATTGATATAAACTGAGGCAGGGCATATTGCAGTAGTTACTGATACAGTGTCCCAATCAATATAAACTGAGATAGGTCCAAGTGCAGCATTTACTGATACAGGGTCTGGATTAATATAAAGTGAGACAGGGCCTCGTGCAGTCATTACTGGTACAGGATCTAGATTAATATAACCTGAGACGGGGCTTAATGCAATTATTACTGATAGATGGTCTGGACTAATATAAACTGAGGCAGGCCATAGTGCAGTGATGACTGATACAAGATCTAGATTAATATAAACTGAGACAGGGTCTAGCACAGTGTTTATTAATACAGTGTCTCAATCAACATAAACTCAGACAATGTTGAGTGTAGTGATTACTAGTACAGGATCTAGATTAATGTAAACTGAGGCATGCTCTAGTGCAGTGATTCCAGGCACAGGATCTAGCTTAATATAAACTGAGACAGGTTGATGTGCAGTAATTACTGATACAGGGTCTCAATCAATATAAACTCAGACAATGTCCAATGCAGTGATTACTGATACAGGGCCGAGATAAATATGAACTGAGGCAGGGCCTACTGCAGTGATTACTGATACAGGGTCTAGGTTAATATAAAGTGAGAGAGGGCCAAGTGCAGTGATTATAGATTCAGGGTGCAGATTATTATAACCAGAACAGGGACGAGTGCAGTGATTACTGAAAAAGGGGCTTTATTAATATAAACTGAGACAGGCTCTTGTACAGTAATTACTGACACACGGTCTGAACTAACATAAACTGAGACATGGCCTGGTGAAGTGTTCATTGATATAGGGCCTAGATAAATTTAACTGGGACGAGGCTCGGGCAGTGATTACTGCTATAGGGTCTAGATTGACAAAAAAAAACCTGTGGCAGGACATAGTGCAGGGATTACTGATACCGGGTCGAGATTAATATAAACGGAGAGAGGCTCAAGTGCAGTGATCACTGATATAGGGTCCAAATTGATATAAAATGACATAGGGTCTAGTGCAGTGATTACTGATACAGGGTCTAGATTGATATAAACTGAGACAAGACCTGGTGCCGTGATTTGTGTTGCAAGGTTGGATGCATATAAAATGAGACAGGGTCTAGTGCAGTGATTACAGGTACAGGCTTTAGATTAATATAAACTGAGAAACAGTCCAGTGCAGTGCTTTTAGGTTCAGGGTGCAAATTATTATTACCAGAACAGGGTCGAGTGGAGTGATTACTGAAATGAGGTCTTGATTAATATAAACTGAGACAGGCTCTTGTGCGGTAATTACTGATACAGGGTCTGAACCAACATAAACTGAGACAGGGCCTGGTGAAATGTTCAGTGGTACAGGGCCTAGATAAATACAACTGGAACAGGAGCTCTTGCAGTCATGACTGCTGCAGGGACTAAATTAATATAAAATGAGACTAGATCTAGTGCAGTGATTACTGATAAAGGGACTAGGCTAATATAAAGTGAGACAGAGTTTAGTGCAGAGATAACTGATGTGGGGTCAAGATCAATATAAACTGAGAGGGTCTGTTTCAATGGTTACTGATACAGGGTCTAGATCAAAGTCAACTGAGACAATGTCCATTGCAGTGATTACTGATCCAGGGTCTTGATTGATAAAAACTGAGACAGGGCCTAGTGCAGTAATTAATGTTACAGGGTCTAGATTATTATAAACTGAGAGAGCCTCAAGTGCAGGGGTTACAGATACAGGGTCTAGATTATTATATTCTGAGACAGATGTAGTGCGGAGACTACTGATACATGGTCTAGCTCAATATAAACTGTGGCAGGGCACAGTGCAGTGATCACTGATGCAGGCTCTAAAGTAATGTTAGCAAGACAAGGTCTAGTACGGTGATTACTTATACAGGGTCTAGACTGATAAAAACTGAGACAGGGCAGAATATAACTCTAAAATTGGCTTAGTTGTAGGAGACAGAGGGTGATGACAGAAGGACGCTTTAGTTACTGGAAGCCAGTGTCCAGTGGCGTACCAAAGGGATCTGTGCTGCGTCCCCCATTATTTGTTATTTATATAAATGATATAGATGACTACATGTGGGGCAGGATTAGTAAGTTTGCGGATGACACAAAGATTGGCCGGTTGGTTAACAGTGATGTTGAGTGTTTTGGGCTACAGGAAGATATGGATGGAATGGTCAAATGGGCAGATAAGTG
Organism: Cetorhinus maximus; assembly: GCF_964194155.1. Classification (NCBI taxonomy): domain Eukaryota; kingdom Metazoa; phylum Chordata; class Chondrichthyes; order Lamniformes; family Cetorhinidae; genus Cetorhinus; species Cetorhinus maximus. The sequence goes on from NW_027598023.1 coordinate 50,461, forward strand.
GCAGATGGAATTTAACCCTGAAAAGTGTGAGGTGATGCACTTTGGAAGGAGTAATTTGACTAGGAAGTATTCAATGAATGGGATGACACTAGGAAGTTCTGAGGAACAAAGGGACCTTGGCGTGTGTGTCCATTGATCTCTGAAGGTGGAGGGGCATGATAGTGGGGTGGTGAAAAAGGCATATGGGACACTTGCCTTTATCAATCGAGGCATAGGTTACAAAAGTAGGGAGGACATGTTGGAGTTGTATAGAACCTTGGTGAGGTCACAGCTGGAGAACTGTATGTAGTTTTGGTCAACACATTATAGGAAGGATGTGATGCACTGGAGAGGGTGCAGAGGAGATTCACCGGGATGTTGTCTGGTATGAAACATTTAAGTTATGAAGAGAGGTTGGATAGACTTGGGTTGTTTTCATTGGAGCAGAGAAGACTGAGGGGAGACCTGATCGAGGTGTACAAGATTATGAGGGGCGTGGACAGGGTGGATAGGGAGCAGCTGTTCCCCTTAGTTGAAGGGTCAGTCACGAAGGGACATAAGTTCAAGGTGAGGGGCAGGAGGTTTAGGGGGCTTTTGAGGAAATACTTTTTTACCCAGAGGGTGGTGACGGTCTGGAATGCGCTGCCTGGGAGGGTGGTGGAGGTGGGTTGCCTTACATCTTTTAAAAAGTACCTGGATGAGCACTTGGCACGTCATAACATTCAAGGCTATGGGCCAAGTGCTGGTAAATGGGATTAGGTAGGTAGGTCAGGTGACTCTCACGTGTCGGTGCAGACTCGATGGGCCGAAGCGCCTCTTCTGCACTGTGTGATTCTGTGATAATATAAACTGATTACTGATACAGGTCTAGATCAATGTCAAGTGAGACAGCCTCTAGTGCAGTGATTACTGGCACAGAATTTAGATTAATATAAACTGTGACAGGGCCTAGTGCAGTGATTACTGACACAGGGACGAGATTATTATAAACTAAGACAGGGGCTAATGCAGTAATTAATGGTACAGGATCAGGATCAACATAAACGGAGACAGCGTCCTTTCCAATGATTACTGATAGAGGGTCTGGACTAATATAAACTGAATCAGGGCCTAGAGCAGTCATTACTAATACAGGGTCAAGATTAATAGAAACTGAGACAGGGTCCAGTGCAGTGTTTACTGATACATGGTCCTGATCAATATAAGCTCAGACAATGTCCAGTGCAGTCTTTACTAATACAGGGTCTAGATTAATAGAAACTGAGACAGGGCCTAGTGCAGTGATTACTGATACAGGGTCAGGATTAATAAAAACTGAGACAGGCCTAGTGCAGAGATGACTGACACAGGGTCTAGATTAATGTAAACTGAGACAGGGTCTACTGCAGTGATTAATGATACAGGGTCTAAATTAATATAAACTGACACAGTGTGTAGTGCAGTGATTCCTGATATATGGTCTGGACTAGAATAAACTGAGACAGAGCCAAGTACAAGAATTACTTCATCATTGACGCCCATATCCCAAGAACAAATTAAAACGCTGCAAAATACTGCGGATTCGGGAAATCTAAAGCAGGGCAAAAAATAACCACTCAGCAGGTCAGTGGGCATCAATAGAGAGAGAAACAGGTCAAACGTTCAGGCCGATGACAGGTGCAAAATCTCCCTTGGTACCAATCTATAGAGCAGGACTGTTCTCCCCACTATCCTAGACCTGTATTCATTCTTCAACTAAAATCACATCTTATCTCGTCATTTTTCGCAGCTCTATTCATGGGAGCTTGCTGTGCACAAATCACCGGATGGAGTTCCAACATTTCAGCAGTAACTAAACTTCAACAAATGTACATCAATGAATTTCAAGGGTTTTAGGACGTCCTGGGGTCATAAGCAGCGTTCTATAAACGCAAATTCTTCCTAAATGTTAACATTTTAAAATGCTAGTTGTGATATGTTGAAAACTCTGAGATTAATATGATTATAGGTCGCTCCTCTGGCTGCTGTTTTAAATTGTCCATTTTTAATCGGTTAAATCTTCCAACAAATTGACATTCGGTGTAATCCCAGCCTGTTCAAATATTCATCATTGATTGTGACAGTAGAACTTTCAGAATTGAATTATTAATTTAAATGTATTTTTAATTATTTGAAATAAATAACATCTGTTCTAATGGACGTTGAAAAAGTTTCTATTAATTTTGTACCAACTGTCAATATTCTTAAAATAAACCCTTGTTTAGAGTTGAAACCAATCAATAAGTGTCTGTGTTTATCTGGTTTTGCTGCCATGAACACTTCATTGAAACCAGTGAGGCGTTTATGTAAATAAACACAGAAATAGAAGTCCCAGATTAGATTCTGGAGACACAAAAACACAACAAATATTTCCCCATCAACACAGCACAGAAATAGAGTCAAACATGCAAATACATCAACCGATTTCAGTAACAATTGTTTTTTGGGCATTTTTAAAATCAGTTAAAAGAGAATTATGTCAGGATGATATCTATGTTCAGAATTAAGAAAGATTCCCACTTATCATGAAATATAATGACATGGCAAATGTGTTTGTAAAGATTTCCTGTACCCTCTCTCTCTCTCTGTCTCTTTCTCCTCTCTGGTTCTGTGTCTTGTCTCTCCACCATGGGTCACTGTCTTTACTCCACAACATGAAGTCAATGTCTAGCCAATGTATTCTCTCAGTCCGATTCATACACTTCAAACTAAATGGATCTAATGAAATGGATTGGAATCCATAGAGGCAACTTTACTCTAAATCTGTTTTGAGCAATCAATGACCTGGGAGTGCTTGATGGGAAACTGCAGATGAAACTTTACTCTGTATCTAACCTGTGTTGCAGCCAGTTGCGAAGATTTGATGTGGCCGTGCCGAAGGATCTTTCCCTGTATCTAACCCGTGCTGTTCCTGCCTTTGGAGTGTCTGATGGGACAGTGTAGAGGGAGCTTTACTTTGCACCTAACCTGCACTGTGACTGCCCTGGGAGTGTTTGATACGACTGTGTAGAGGGAGATTTACTCTGTATCTAAACTGTGGTATACCTGGCCTGGGAGTAATTGATAGGGCAGTTTAGAGGGAGCTTTACTCTGCATCTAAACCATGCTGTATTTGACACGGCTGTGTTTGATGAGATAGTGCAAAGGGAGATTTGCCCCGTATCTAAGCCCTGGGAATGCCTGATGTGACGGTGCAGAGGCAGCTTTCCTCTTTACCTGCCCCCAGTGTCGAGCTTCCTGGGAAATGTCTGATGAAGAGTGCAGAGGAAACTTTACACTGCATGGAACCCTTACCCTACATGCCTTAACTGTGTTTGAGCGGACAATGTAGAGGAAGTTTTACCCTGTATCTGAGAGGTGTTGTACCTGCCCTGGGAATGTTTGATGGCGACAGTGAAGAGGGAGATTCACCCTGAATCTAACCCATGCTTTGCCTGCCTTGAGAGTTTTTCATGTGGCAATGCAGATGGAACTTTACATTATTAATGAAACCCCATGCTACACCTGTCCTGGGGCTGTTTGATGGAGCCATGGGCCTTGTCTATGCATTACACTAGACCGTGTCCAACTGTATCTAACCCGTGCTGTACCTGCCCAGGGAGTGCTTCATGGTGACGGTGTTGAGGGAGTTTCCCACTCTCTAACCCGTGCTGCATCTTCCCTGGGAGTGTTCAATGTGACAGTGTAGAGGTAGCTTTAAATTCTGTGCCTAGCCCCATGCTGCACCTGTCCTGGGAGTGTTTGATGGGACAGTAGACCCTGTCTCGATATTGCATTCGACCGTGACCCTGTCCCTGTCCCTGTTTATATTACACAGACCAGACCCTGTCTCTGTTTATATTACAGTCGACCCTGCCTCTGTTTGTATTACACTAGGCCCTGTCCCTGTTTATATTACACTCGACATGTCTCTGTTTACATTACACTCGACATGTCTCTATTTATATTGCACGAGGCCCTGTCCCTGTTTATATGATACTCAACATGTCTCTTTTTTATCTTCGACATGCCTCTGTTTATATTGCTTGAGATGCTGTCTCTGTTTATATTGCATTCGGGACTGCCCAGGTTTATATTACACTAGACTCTGTTTCTGTTTATGTTACACTGATCCCTGTCTCGGTATACATTACATTAGACCCTGTCTCTGTTTATATTATACTAGGCCCTGTCCCTGTTTGTATTACACTTGATATGTCGCTGTTTATATTACACTCGGTATGTCTCTGTTAATATTATACGCGATGTGTCTCTATTTATTTTGCAATAGACGCTGTCTCTGTTTAGATTACATTAGATCTGGTCTCTGTTTATATTGCACAAGGCCCTGCCCCTGTTTATATTAAACTGGTTCCTGTATGTTTACAATACACTAGACCCTGTCTCTATTTATATTACACTGGACACTGTTTCTGTTTGAATTACTCTAGACCCTGTCTTTGCTTCTATTAAACAAGGCCCTGTCTCTGTTTATATTGTAATTGACATGTCTCTGTATATATTAATCTAGAACTGTCTCTGTATTTCAGTAGACGCTGTCTCAGTTCTGTGCTAGATCATATCTGTATTTAAATTACATTAGACCCTGCCTCAGTTATTACTGCACTGCACAAGTGCAATAATGTGGAAATTGGCTGGGGTGGAAATAGTGAAGATAAGGCAGCAAGATGGTGGGAACAATTATCATGGGGGCCTATTTAGATGTTATGACTTGTCTTCCCTGCATCCCAGATTTGTGTTCATGATCCGCAGAGCTCTCTTATCTTGCAGCTGTTTAAATTAAACCATTTAACTCCTATTTCCAGGTTCGAGTGCAATAAAGTAAGGGAATATACTAATGTAATATAAACAGAGGACAATTACATAAATAACTGAGACAGGACCTAATGTTACAGAAACAGAAACATGGACTAGAGCAGTAACAATGAGACAGGCCCAGTGTAATATGAACAGAGACATGGTGGAGAGCAGCAATAACTGAGACAGGGTCTCGTGTTACAGAAACAGAAACATGGACTAGAGCAGTAACAATGAGACAGGACCAGTGTAGTATGAAGAGAGGCATGGTGGAGAGCAGCAATACTGAGACAGGGTCTAGTATTGCAGAAACAGAAACACGGATTAGAGCAGTAACAATGAGACAGGCCCAGTGTAATATGAACAGAGGCATGGTGGAGAACAGCAATACTGAGACAGGGTCCAGTGTTACAGAAACAGAAACACGGATTAGAGAAGTAACAATGAGACAGGCCCAGTATAATATGAACAGAGACATGGTGGAGTGCAGCAATATTGACATCAGATGACCTGAAGTTCCACGGAACCAGATAAGATCTGGGTGGAGATACCTCCTGGTGATTACCATCTATTGCCCTCCCTCAGCTGATGAATCTATACTCCTTCATCTTTGGCACTGCGTGGAAGAAACACTGAGGGTAGCAAGGGCAACGGATGTGCTGTGAACTTTCAAAATCAATTACCATTTGACAAGACCACGAATGCCGGAGCTGGATGAGTCCTGAATGACGTATCTGCCAGAATGGACCTGCCACAGATGGTTAGAGAGCCAAAATGAAGGAAACCCTTACCTGATCTCCGACCCATCACACTATCGATATAGGTGAGGTTGACACCTGCACTGTCCTTGTGGAAACCAAGGCCGGTATTCACACTGAGCACATTCTCCATTGTGTTGTGCGGCACTGCCACTGTGCTAAATGGGATACATTCAGAACAGATCTAGCAGCTCAAAACTTAGCATCAACGAAATACTGTTGGTCATTAACAGCAGGATAGTTGCATTCAATCACACCCTGTAATCTCATGGACTAAAATATCCCTCACTCAAACCTTAGTGTGCCTATCCACAGATTCCTGAAGGTAGCAGAGCAGGTAGATGAGGTAGTTAAGAAGGCATATGGGTTACTTGCCTTTATTAGCTGAGGCATAAAACACAAGAACAGGGAGGTTATGCTGGAACTGTATAAAACGTTGGTTAGGCCACAACTGGAGCACTGCGTGCAGTTCTGGTCACCACATTTCTAGGAAGTATCTGACTGCACTGGAGAGAGTGCAGAGGAGATCTACCAGGATGCTGTCTGGGCTGGAGGGTCTGAGCTATGAGGAAAGATTGGATAGGCTGAGGCTCTTTCCCTTGGAGCAACGATGGTTGAGGGGGTGCTGAAGGGCATAGATAGGGTGGATAGGAAGGCACTTTTTCCATTAGTAGAGGGGTCAAAAACCAGAGAGCAGAGATTTTAGATAAGAGGTAGAAGGCTAAGAGGGGAGTTGAGGAGAATCTTTTTCAACCAGAGGATGATAGGAATTTGGAACTCACTGCCTGAAAGAGTGGTTGAGTCAGAAACTCTAGTAACATTTAAGAAGTATTTAAATGTTCACTTAAACTGCCATAGCCTCCAGGGCTATGGGCCAAGCACAGGGAAAATGGGATTAGTGTA